>NW_016690460.1:390896-394051 GCF_001604755.1 Lepidothrix coronata
AATGGCATGGAAGGCTATAGAATACACAGTTTTGGGTTACACCCATACCATGATGAACTGCTCTCAGCTGTCCTAACTAGGACACCACAAGTGAAATTAATATTAGCTAGAAGGTTCCTTTTTCAAGGCAATGTACAGTCTTTTATATACCTGAGACGGAAAGTATGATTATGCAAAGCATTGTGTGTCAGAATAGTTTGGGCCACAAGGTTTGGCATTATAAAGGCATGTGAAGGAATCACAGCTCTTTTAAGGCATTCTGCATATTGCTACATAAATTATTTTCTTAAACTTAGCACTAACATTAAAAACATTTAACCAATCAGAAAGACTATCAAACATTTCTGGATGTAGAAAAGTAAACAAGGAACAAAATGCAAGAATGAAAAATTCCCAACAGTGCTAAATTAAATAACCCTGGATTAATATAAAACTTGTTTAAACAACTTAACTTATTTCCATTATTTCTTATTAGAAATTACTTTTATAAAACTTTATTTAAGCTATCTTCTAAAGTTCCTATTGACCTATAAGCAATTGATTTTGAACCAAACTTAATAACTTGATGACTTCAGGGTTCATATGCTCCTGACTTTTACCTGAAAGTTTTTTAGTGTTTGTTTTTGAAAACTTTTATTTAACCTAAAACATCTCTGCAAATGAAACTCTATTCAACTCAGGGTGATATGTTTTCTGTTTTTTATCTAAGGGTGTTTGTGCATGTGTGAGGTAATGTGCATTTGTGTATAAATCAGAACATATTAATTATTAATATAAAAATTCACACGCATGCATACATTTACACATTCATACTCGATGGCCATCGAACACACATCATACAAACAAACCTTTGGGTTTCATTTTACAGTGTCTTTTGGTTATGAACTGAGAAATTGACGGTTTTTGTTTCTCACCCTTAGATTAGTAATATATGTTTTCTGTTTTTTATGATAGTATAACCTGTAAAAACATAAGCATATTTTACTTCATGTTCAATTTAAATTTCAAATACATATAAACATTCCTATAGTTCAAGGATAAAATATATACTTCTTCTATTTTTAAGGAAAATATGTCTTTCTGTGTTAATTTGGCTTTTGGACTTAAGGAAAATTGTTATTGCAAAAACTTTAAAATTTTCAAAAATACAGCTATGCATACATTTAAAAACAATTTTGGCTATTAGTTATGGAAGGGTATCTTCATTCAGCAAAGGTTCTTTGCTTTCCTTCGCTTTTCCCCTTTTTTTTCCTTTGTTTGTTTGTTTTTGCGCGGGGGGGACAATCTCTCCATTGGTAACGTTTTGTTCGCCTTACTCATACTGTGAAACTGAAACAGTTAGGTTAATAAACAAAAAGGTTTGCAAAAAAGACCAGTTCTTAGTTCAAGCTGCAAAGAAAAAGGGAAAAAATCAAGGAAGGGGGTTTTTGCTGCTTTGCTTTGACTACTGCTGAAGTCGGCAGCTTTGTGTCTGCCCCACTCCGTTTGTCTCTGGGGTCCCTATTCCCGGGTTTCTCTCGTGTTGTTGCCGCCGGGCTTCCGCGCGCTCCCTCCTTCGCCGCTGGTCCCGCTGGGGCTCCTTCCTCCCTCGGACCTTTCCCGGAGGCCCCCGGGGATTCTGTGGGATCCTCTCCACCGCCCACGCTCCATAGCCCCGGTTCTTGCACACCTCGTGCGCTGCTTGCGTTTGTTTTTCCCGGTGCCTCTTTCGTTTCCGGGTTCCGGGTCCTTCCTGCCTTGTCAGTGGTTCCCGCTCGGGTCCTGCTGCTGCTTCCGCTGACACGGGTCTCTCAATCTCGTTGTTTGCTGGGGCGCTGGAGGTGGTGACCCTTCCTTAGGGACCTGCTCCAGGGTGTTGACCTCGCGCCTCTGGCCGCTGCTTGGCTGCTGCTGCTGAGAGCGGTAGCGGGCGGCGATACAGGAACTTGCCAAGGCAGCGCGGCAGTTTGCTGGCGCTGGCTCGCACCCCGACCCTGCCCGGGGTGGCTGCAGCGGCGGTGGCCATGGTTCTGTCTCACACGGCTCTCTCTGGGCAGCGTGTGTCGGGCTGCAATGTGCTTGTGCGCTCCCCTCGGGGGCTGGGGCCCGTCCCGGGCAGCAGCTGCTGAGTTTTTTTCGGGTGGTTGCCGAGTCCCACAAGCACATATCAAGAAGGTCAGTAACGTTCAGTTCTGACATTTGACGCTGGGCCCACAGCAACAGGTTCTGCAAGGGCTGTTCATCAATTTTTGCGCTATGCTGCTTAAGCTCGCATTTTAAGATTAAATAAATGTGGTTTTGTTCAGAAGATATTTGAGTCCCCATTGTACCCTACTTATCGTTACAAAGTCTTTAAAAATAATTACCCAATCTGGAGTTCGTAGTCAGCTCACTACAGCAGTTCCTGCCTGCTGAGGACAAGTTTCCGTGCACGTCTTCTGCCTTCTTTCAGTTCTGACTACGCACACACCACCGAAACACAAGGAGTGCTGCTTCCCTTGGTCCAGCCAGCCGATGGCCGACGAATCTTCTAAGTGTTAGAAGGTTCTCAGCCCCACAGTTGTGGCGACATTAGTGGCGGTCTGAAAAATAAAAGCTAGACACGATCCCAGTATGGGGGAACTGGAATAGTTTATTGAACACGAGAACACTATTTTAAAGGCATCTGGGGCTCGACATGTTGATGAAGAGGATGAGCTATGTTGATTAGGGAATTACACAAGTTTTTACTACCATTGCCCAATGGGTTAAATATTTCCCTCAACCAAGATTACATAGGGGGAAAGGGATTAAAGGGGTTTAGACATGGTTTGATACAATCATCTCAAGAGTCCTTTCTGATTTCTACTAGAACCAGCCTTAATCCATAAGGTAGAACTTTAACAGGTCTTGTGAGAAGGGTCCAGCTCCTTCAGATCACGAGGTTCTTGTCAGCCCTTGTTTTCCAAGGTTTGTGATTCAGATTTATCGAGTTTCCTTTTGCTGAGAACTGGTTTTTGTTCCCTTCATCTCTGGCTTTTTTATTTTCTAACTGAAAAAGAAAAGCTCGAGAAAAACTTTGATTGATCATTCACCGAATACAAGAGAGTAAACAAGGAGTACATAATAAAATACAAAGATACACAAAAATTCTGAAAAATGCTATAATAAGTATTTTCTTAAACCCTGCACCAATA
>NW_016690460.1:397440-417415 GCF_001604755.1 Lepidothrix coronata
GGGAAGGGAAGGGAAGGGAAGGGAAGGGAAGGGAAGGGAAGGGAAGGGAAGGGAAGGGAAGGGAAGGGAAGGGAAAGCAGAATCTTTCTGTATTTTCTGTATCTAATTACGAACATGAAAAATTCAGGAGGGAGGGAAAAATAAGATACTTAATACTTTCCTCATTTTCAGAAATCAAAATGAAACAAAATTTTTTCAGTTTCAGAATTCTGTAATAATGGAATGATCAATGGCATTCATTAAAATAATCTGCTTTTGCTGAAATTAATTTTTTTCTGGAAAGGTAAAAATATACACTATGCTGGCTAATACCTCCCCTCTTTGCCCCTCTCCCCCACCCCAGTCTGATAAATCCTGTTTCCAACATAAAAGTAACATTTTGTTTCTGTTTGCTATTCTGCTGTTATTAGTGCAAAGCAGCATAAAGCTAAATACATAAACATAAGGAAATAATTTGGAGAAATTCAGAATTAGCATCTATCTTAACAGGACAATAAAATGGCCAGACCTGATACTGAAGTACCATTCTAAGGAGCATATTTATATTCATGGGCCTTAAATGAGTATATTAGTGACCTTACACTGGATAAGAGTCTTGCCTGAATTGCACCATCTCTTTTCTAGGGAAACTCTTTCTCCATAGGTACTTCTGAAACAGGGAAAATTATATTCGGCCAAAGCTATCCCCCTTTTTAACAAATCTACTAATATCCCCTTTGTCTTGCCTCTTATCTCACAGGAGGTCATAAAATATTTTGTCAGTGATTCATGAGAAATACATATTATAAGTAGTCTCATTTCCGATTGTTAATTTCCTTGTCTGTGTGGAAGTGGGAACACATTATTCCATGCACTGAAATGAGAAGCAGCTTCCTGCCATTTAACATGTCCATTACAAAGTGTCTTGGTGGAAGCAATAATGGATGAATATTGAAAAAGTGAAGAAGTTTGGTCTGGTTAATTCCAGAAGATGAGGTAATAACTCACAATTCATCTGTGCCACCCAGAGACACTGGGTTTTCTGGAGCAAACCTGTTGAAAATGTTGCCTGAAAACAGTTGAACATAACACAGCACCTGGATCCAGGGTGTGTAACCTTCCCCTGAGTTCATCTTCCTTCTTCTCCACTCATCAGACAGACATCTTTGTCTACCCAAATATCCAGTTCATGATGACAGGAAAAATCAGCCTCAGTGAGTAACTAGTGCTGTGTTAAACAGGAGGAGTAGGTCAAGATGAGGCTTTGTATTGTACAAGGAAAGGGTGGTGCCGCTGGAAGGCTGGTTTTTTTCCTCGTATGTGGAGTTGAGGGCTGGATTTTTTTTTGGAAAACATTATCGCATACCCATTCCCTGTAATGGCCTCCTCTCCTCATCTTCCTTTTCTCACCATTACCAGCAGCTTTCAGGCTGAACTGCACATGCAGATGATGTTTTTGAGCTGAATTTTTGGCAGGAAATCTGTTCTGAATTCTTCCTGAACGAGATGGTGTTGGTTTAGCCAGTAGGCCATCTGTTTGTACCGAGTGCTCTCGGCTGACAACAGAGAGGATCACAAAAATAGCACTGGAAAAGTACTGTTTTACAAAACCTGGGAGAAAGTTTTGTTGGATTTCACACAGTAGAGACGAGAACTGAAACCAGATTTCTGGTTTAAACGTATTGTCCCTCCACCCCACTTTAGTGAGTTGTCTCACTGATCTTCTGGGCTGTATTTTGACAGTTCCTGCCTTGTGTGTAGGCCTGGTATTAGATAAAAATAGGAAAAATGACAGGCTTATCAAAGTTTCTGATAAATTCCAGTCATTTATCTCATTTTTTCTTATTACTGTTCAAGTCTGCCCAGCCCTTGGAAGCACATCTATGAATAAACTATTGGTTTCTCTTTCTTTTTGAATCCAACATTAGTTTCCACACATCTGTGTTCAGTTTTCCTCTTAATCCAGTAGTTTCCTCATGTAAAAACATGCAAACTTTCCTCTTATAAATCCCTTACCATGGAACTTCCTTTTTCCACAGGTCTCTTGGCCCTCCTCAGTCCTGTTCACTAAAACACTTTTGGGACTTCTTGTTCCCTCTATTCCTGCAATTAGGCCCTTCAATAAACTGTTTCACTTCCTTGACCTTTTTTTAACTTGTTGAAAAAGCAAAAAAATGCAAACATACAAAAGTGCAAACATGCAAAATGCCTCTTTGTATGAGGCAGGAGAAATCCATAGGTTTTACACTTGCTAACCACTGAGTTGACCCCTCTTCTTCAAAAATGAAGTTCACTTCATCTTCTCTGATGTGAAAGGGCTTTGTTCACCCCAGCAGGTCTCTCAGTGTCTCTGGCAATCCTGAGGCCAGCGTGAGAAAAACAGAGATCGATGTACCCAGGCTCAGGCTCCCTCACCCACCAGTGTGTTCAGTTTGGCATGAGAAAATGAATGCAAACAAATATTAACTCAGTGGATGAGATGTGCAAGAAATGAAGGAAGGTCAGAGTGGGGGTTGACCTATTTAATTTATGTATTATAATAGACTTTTACAGAAGCCTCTATAGCTTTTCTCCTATCCCTGTAATTCCCTTGGCATGAGCATTAAGAAGGCTTACTCTCACTTAATCAAATTTTTAACTGATATGTAGGGGTTTGACTCACACAGTAGTAAGTGATTGACTCAAGATAAAGTCTAGAGGGAGGCTAATCCAGCTTAAAGTGTGCATTTCCAAAGTTACCTCATCTTTTTTTCCCAGAAGAATTTCTTGCTTATCTATGTTGACTTCTAAGTTTATCCACCTTCGCTATGTTCTTCCACCTTTTGCTGTCTTTTGACCTGTTTGCATTTTTTTCTGCTTCTGGAAGTTCAGGCACCAAGCTTAAAACATTTCTTTGAAATGCTTATGACCTTGTTTTTCTGGGAAGCCAAGGTCCCTTTTCCATACCAGAACATGCTTCCTTAACACTCTATTAACCCCTTCTGGAAACTGCAGGCCATTAAACTTGCCCATAAGCTTCTGTTAGATTTCATTGTACCTTTGAATAAAAAAGTATGTGAGGGATTAGTTTTCCCCTTGACACATCCCCTATTTACAATTTTTCATTCTTTTAGTGCATTGTTTTACTTCAGAAAGTTGTCCCTGATTTAGAAGTGAATATTCCAGAGCAACTGCCTGTTACCCTGGGACATGTGAGGAGCAGTTCCAAACCAAAAAGTGCACACCTTCCTCCACAAATTTGCTCACTAGAATGAGTATGTTTATATAAATGATAACTGCAGATATTTAAAAGTAATAGCACATAGAAAATAAATATAGAAAATAAATATAAAAATTTATATTAAAAAAAAAGTTTATTAAAAAACCCCTTTTATATCTCATCCCTACCCACTCTTCTCCTATCTCCAGGTCAGATAGTGCAGTGGCTTTTATTCATATTGCTCAAAGCTAGTCTTTCCCAGTGGAATGCAGCTGTGTTCTTCCTGCAGCCCAAGCTTTTCTGGGACTTGTGCAAGGCCCTTGTATCTTAAAATACTTTGGTTTGTGGCTTTTCAATGAAATAAAGTGAAGGTTGTATCAGACTCTTACAGAGAAATTCTTTTTTTTGTCAATAGCCTGGTAGGGAGAGGCATTGCATACCTAACAACAGGACCTGGGGCCGTGTGTGGGGCTCTTGCTGGCATTAGAACGCTATCTAGAATTTTGTTTTCTTTTGCTTTCCCATTAAAAATGCTGCTGCTCATTCAGCCTCTTAACTATTCCCAGAAAAAAAATGCATATTTCACTCTTTATGATGACTACAAATTGACATTAAGGAAATCTATATGGGGCTGTTTTTCTTAACTTCATTGAGGCATGGATTTAGGCCCTGACATGTTATGATGCAGTGAAAGGATACAGGCAGGGAGAGAAGGTTTAGTTCTTTCACTAATTAATTAATAAAGCCATGTGGATTTCTTATTTAGTTTACTTTCCTTCTAAGGCAGCAACAAGAAAGATAAGATTCCTGTTTTAACTCAGTGATTTATTAAAGGCTTTGGAAATATTAATGGGTTCTGAGTCACAAAGAGCTGACATTTGCTTTTGTGTAATGTTCTCTCACAATCCATGGTGATGAAGAAAACAGTCTTGGATGAGGCTTGTTAATTACAGAGGGTAACTTTCCTTATACTCGTTAATAAATAACAGCTTCCTGGAGCTTCTGCAACCTCAGTAGTGAAGCATTAAAATCTTGGCTACCTTGGACTAAAATGTATTGTAAACTTTGCATCTCATTTAAAAGGGCCTGTGTGATTTTTTGCTGTTAGAGCTTAACTGGAGTTAGGCAAGTGCATCCAAAGATAAGCCTTGAATAATGCTTAATTTATTTAGCATAGAGCTTTACAATAATATAGAAGTGCATTATTGCAGACCTTTACAAACTCTGGACAGACATCTTCTCAGTGGATTTTTTTTCTGCCAGAGCCTCCTGCTGGATTTTAATCTTTATAAAAGATGTCTTTCTTAACTATGCTGTGTCTTACAAAATCCTGCTTATCCTGTGGGTGATCTTCAGAGGGGAAGTAATAGCACATGGGAATCATGAATACCAATTTCTAGTACCCTGAACGATTTTTGTCATTTTCAGTTCGATAAATAGGGAGAAAAACAAAATGAAACAAAAAATCTCTCTCAAACAAAAAATCTCTCTCAAACAAAAATCCAAACCCCTGATACTAAAATAATATTTAATGGTTCTGAGAGATCGGACATCAGTATCGAGTGCTCTGCCATTGCATGCAGAGGGGTGGTCCAACAGGAGAATGTGTTTTATACAGAAGGAATGATCAGAAAGTGGGAAACAAAGCAAAACAATCAGTACTGAAAAGAGCTTTCCAAGAGCGCACAGCACCTCAGTACTGGAGCTTAAGAGAAGGAAAATTTCTCAAATCTCACCATGCCTACTGATGGGCATTCCTTATTAGGTCTGTATTGGATCTGTATTTCCTATTCTGTATTACCATTCTTTGTTACCATTCTTTATTAGGTCTGTATTACTTGTCACACACAACTTTTATGTGACCAGTTACTAAATTATTTAGCACAAAATTTTTTATGATATCCAGCTGCATTTTCTGTAAAATATTCCACCTGCATCTATTTTGGACCTTCTTATGAGAAATATTAAAGGTGTACCTGTCATGCTGCAATTTGAAATCACCAAGATACCGGGCAAAATTAACATTATACATGTGCAGCAAATATCAAAGGAAAGAAAGAGAAAAAGAGCTTATGCACACTGATGTATTTCATAATGTTTTGTTTTGAGGGAACTGCCTTCTGAATAATTCTTTGTTGTAACCACAAAATTGCAGCAATATGAAGTAAATCTGCTTTTATCTCATTTATGGTTTTTTAGAGTCCTTATGAATTCTGTTATTAAAAAAAAAGGAAGGTTAAAAATGAAGATCTATATCAAGAAGCAAGATGTCATCATTTGACACTCTTTTCCAAGGTGTAACTTTCATCTCATTCCTTGGTCTTGAGTTCTGCTTTTAATAATGAAAATCAGGAACATCACGCAGGTCAGTGAAATTCTGTCAGGTAATGGCAAGGCAGAGCCTCAGCTCCCTAGTGGAGAGCCAGCCATCCCTAGCTTACATGCTATAATTTGAGGATTAAACAGAACATGCTTGTGCTTAAAATCAGAATGGAGAGAGCTGTGGATATGTCTATTCATTATTTACTACTTCTCTAAACTTACATAGTTCAAACTAATTTTAATGAGTTAGAACTTAGTTAGCTTAGACTTCAAGAGCCTAAATTTTGTCTGTGATGTTCCCTTGGTGTTCTCAGATTTATGCTTGTATTTATATTCCTTTTGACTATATCTAATTTGGACAAGAGTCTGAGTGATATAAGGGTGTTCATTTGAAATATAATTATAAGAAAGCACAAAACCTCCAGGAAATATCTTGGATACAGTCTATATATTTTAATGGCAGTTAGGATGTCTATCATAAAAGCCACTGAGGCATGGGAAGGAGAGGTTCTTTAAAATGCAAGTGGAGTTCTGCACATGAAGAGGAACCCACTGTACTTTCATCTTGGGGTAAGAGGAGACCAAATGTTAGCCCAGCCTTTAAATAAAGGTGGCCTGGCACAGTTGGTTTTGACCCGTGACTAGTTGCAGTCTAAACAAATACTGAAAATAATCTTGTAAAGTGGAAAAACTGGAGTGTTGTCTATCTATTTAATCAGGGCTTTATATTTATTGTTTATGATAACAATAATAAAATGGTATTCATTTTCCAATTAATATTAGCATGAATATTGACTTATGTTATTATGTATATCAAGACACAAAGAAGAAAAGCTTTCCTGCTGCTTTACATAATTGAATAATGCTAGTTTAACATTTGCAGAACCTTTAGGGAAGTATAATGAATTCTACAAATACTCAGATTTACATACTGGAAACAGAAACAACTGGAAAATTTTAAAATTAATCTCTTGTTTTTCGTGCAAAGTAATGTTGACTTAAAAAAAAATCTAAAAAACTGTAATGTAATCTACAGAGCTGACAATGCCATGCTTGCATTTGAGCATTAGGAAAGACTCAGATTTATATAGAGGATGAAAGTCTCATTTCGGACCCTGATAAAATATGGAATAAACACACAGCAAATTTTGGGAGTACCCAGGAATGGCTTAGTAAAGAAGAAATCATTGACAACCATATGTCACCAAAAACTCCAGGACACTGAAAGCAAGTAAAAACTAGATTAGAACTGTAGTAATGTCTTCTCATTCATTATATGTCTAGAACTGCATGAATAAATGCAGGTTAACATGCATCTTTTCTGCTGCCAGATGTTGATGTGAGTAACCTTTCAAAAACAGAGCAAGGAAGACATAGTGTGAGATAAAGATGCAACTGCACCTCCATTTCCAGTTGGAAAGTTAATACATTTTTTGAATCTAGGTTTTGATTCCTCTGTCCTAACCTCTCCCTAACAACTGGCAGTCTCTCAGTAATTCTTGTGAATGGGTAGTTGCAACTGATTTCATGGTAGTCAAAAAAGGTCTAATTTTTATTTGAATGAAGATAACTACAGTTCAAAGAATTTGACAGAGATATGGCTGATGTTACATTTGTCCAGTTACAAGTTGTTTGGCTTTCTGAAACACAGCTCCTCATTCCTGAGATTCTCAGCACCACTTTTTTAAATCCCCTTCCACAAATTCAGGCAGTCAAGATCCCCTCAGGGCTGGTTTTGCTTGTTGCCCCTGCTCATGTTCAGACAAATCTCTGCCACCAGATTCCATTCAAAGCTGCCACTGCACATCTCGTCCTGCAGCATCGGCTTTGTGGAGTGTTTGACATCTCTGAACAAAACAGGACTTCTGGAAGGAGCCCATCAGATGATCTGCTGATTGCCTTTGATTTCCCCACCTAAGGGTTTGCTCAAGGCAACCACTTTCCCCAGGCTGTGTCTTCCCCAGTCTTTTCCTCCTTCTGCATCTTCATAAGCATCACTCAGCACTCCTCAGTGTACAGACTTACTGAGGCTCAGAATACAGACTTGCCACAGCAAAATGCTGAGTGAAAAATGCACTGGTGCTGGATAATAATTTATGTAAATGAAGCCTTTCCACACTGCCTCTTTCCTTCTTCTGGAAGGGGGAGCTCAGGGCTTTTCTTCTTAAGCCTTCTGGTTTATTGCATTAATAATTTATAACCAGAGTGCTTTATATAGGCTGTGGCTCACTCAGAGCAAACTTACAGAAAGCCATTTTTCCACCAGCATTCATCAGAGTGGATTTTCTTAAGAGCACAGAGCTTTCCAAAACACAAATTCTTAATTTCTGTGGTGAAAAGCTTATGGTTCCATGAGCTGTGTTAAAATGATTATTAACATTCTCTGCAGAGTTTAAGACATACACAAGGCCAGGAAAGAGGGGTTTGCTGCAGCAGATTCTGCAGAATTAATGTAGGTAACAGTAGAAAGCCACATCCCCTTAGGGAGGAATTGACTTAACACTTCTTTTTAACTTCATTGTAATGAAGCAATTCACTTTTAGTAATATATTAATAGTAATGAATTGATTTGAAAGTCTGCGAAAAACTTAACAAGTAATTCAGTTATTTTTAAGTCTGTAACAAAAAAAAGTAACTTTTTACATTTTCAAACTGCAAGTTAACAAACTCTTTAGGTCCCATTACTAAGTAATAACTTTCTAATGATAAATATTTCAGAAAACTTAGTACAAAAGTATGGTCTAACATCATTGGATAGCTTTGTAAAGAGTGATGTTTCCAAAAGAAACTGTAAAGAAATGTGAGAACCCAGCAGGAGAAAGCAGATTTGTCTAGGTTAGTACAACAGTCATGATAAATAAATCTGGATTATCGAGTTAGCTGTGCTTAATATTTTGGTCATTTACACATTACATTATTGATATTAAAGAAAACCTTGAGAGGCACGTTTAAGGGTCAAACTGTATAAAAGAGATGATGAATCCTGGGAAGGTGTTCTGCCTAGATTCCAGTTTTTGTTGCAGAAGGGCTAAATCCCAACAGAGAGTGGCTGAACCTTCACTCAACAATGTCCTGCATAGAAGTCCAGCAAAGGGCAGTCACATAGAGGTCAGCCCAGAGAAAAGAAGTGTTGAAGCAAATGAACACCTTCCAAAGACCAGGAACAGCTAAAAACGAGGGGGAGAGGAGAGGAGGGAGGAAAATAAATAAATCTTTGAGCCTTTGACAGAAGATAATTCTTTTGTCAAGACGATATTCATATCAGGTAGACTCAGTGCTCAGAGGCTTAGTCCTCTGAAAGTTCTCGAGCATAATCCTACTTTTAGCTGAAAACCATGAATTTTTATACACTTTCCAACCCCAGACATCACAGAGTTCTCAACTCTGAAAGCAAAATGGGTAGTAGAGCTAAAACATTGATACTAATGGTCTCACAAGCACTTAAAACAGTTATAATGTGACTCCTGCTTAAGCTCTGCCTCTCCTGCGCTCCCTTTGTTGTTGGGAAGCAATGAGGCAGCAGAGGCTGAATCTTATCCTCTTATAGCAGGAATGCAATGGTTTTTCTCAGTAGGAATCACAAAACTAAACAGCAAACTACACTCTGCCAGGTTTGCTTCATAATGCTTCCTCTCAGCTATAACTTTCCCAGTGAAGTTGTATAATTCTTTGGCCTCACTCAAATTCCTCTTGAAAGATGTAATGAAAGGAAAAACAATAATAGAAGTGTTCAGTTTTAAACCCCAGCCAAATCTGGCATGCTGCTGGAGAGAAGAGAGATTAGAAAATAATTTTCAGCCACAAGAAGAAATTGTTTTTCTCAAAAATTAAAATACTGTACCTTCTAATACAGTTGCAGGAGATTATCTACAACCCACAGTAAGATAAGTACTAGAGATTGCTTCTAGATGTTATTGTTATATTAAATTGAAGGCTGCAAGTGAAATAGGAGTAATTCATGTCCACAGGAAATATGACAAGAATGAAGATAGGTCTAGGTTACATATTAGGTCCCGATCAGAAGCAATTTATTTTACAACACTGTGCAGTCTGTAATTTTTGTGATTACAGGTAAATGTTTAGATTCTAGGTGTTTTATAATGATTTGGGGATGGGGGTGGAGGGAGGGGAAACATATTTTGTTAATTTATTTATATAAAATAGTGCTATTTCAAAAGTAAAATTAAGCCTAAACACTTTATGCGGATGTATATAACAAAGATTAAGAAAGGAAGTTAACACTACTAGAAGGTTTTGTCTAAAGCTCTTTTATTAACCTAGTTCTTTCCATTTCAATGTTAAAAAGGCTAAAAATCTGGAGGTTGCTCCCTCATTCTCACATTGGTGACACTCCAATACAGGGACAGACCGAGAGAGAATTTTGAGAGCTTTTTTATTTTGCAAAGAACTACCAAAGACAGGCCCTATTGAAAAGGGGTATAGATATATTGTCATTGTATTATCTGCTGTATTTGCGTGATTCAGGTGACTGCAAAAGTAGAACAGGAAATGAGATTTGACATAGAACTGTGTCCTCCACTGGTCCACAGTCTCCTGGAAAGAACAACGAGGCTGGGACAGGTGGTAGTGCTCAGGCAGTCTGTTATCTCTCCCCATGTCCATTTATGTGCCTGGTTTGAGATGAACAGGACAAGTGTAAGATCTCTTCTTACCTAGTCCAAGTTCGTTCCTGCCTCTTTTCCCTGCTTTCTTGCTTGGAGCAAGGAATAATTTGGCAAGCAGCCCTGTTCTGTAACCATAGCATGAGTAAACATCTACTCAAGGAATGTAGTGCATGGAATAAAAAGAAAGGGTGGCCACAGATGGTACCCAGGCTGCTGTGCATCTTCCTTCCTATAGCAAGGTGTGGGCTGTAACAGGTATTTTAGGATGGTGCCCATGGTACAGTGACAGCAAGAGCTTGCTTGGCTCTGTTAGAAAATCCTACCTGGGTGATGGTCAGTAATATCAGATAGTTACAAGTATTGTTCAGTGGATCAGACAGTTATTGTCTATTATTTCATTTACAGCTGTGATCACAGATACTTTTAAGTAGTGACCAGAGGGTGAAAATATATATGCATGTGAAATTTGTACATTATGATCACTGAACAAGATATCTCAAAACAGAAACATGAACAACAGCTTAGCGTAGCTGGTTATCAGCCTTAAACTTAGCGACGTTTTACAGTTGAAGATTTTCTTGTTATCAAATACTCATCCCTTTTAATCACAGGGATTAAAGATTAATTAACAGCTGAAAATAAAACAGCCGTCTTGAAAAACTGTGATATTATGGCTGTGGAATAGTTTTTGATAAGGTTTTCCTGAACCTTGAGAACATGGATGTGCATAGGCAACCTCTCAAAGGCTGGTCTAGCTGATTCTTCTTTGGCTTATGCCATTTCCTTTGAAGTTCTTCAGATCATTGGAAGAATGTCACTGTGTTTCATATAAATACTGATAGGGAAATGTGGTATCAGAGTGAGACTGATTTTATTTAGAAGCTCATGAGTTTCAGAAATGCTTTAACAAAAGTAAAAACAGTCCTCTGAGGCTTATCTCATTCTCAGTTATTAGGAGAAGGTACTGTTCTTATGGGCACAAATTGCAAAATCCCATTTGTTTTCAGCTTAGCCCAGGGGAAGTTATAAACATTACCATCCCATAGGTATTGCATTAAACACTTCAAGTCACTTTAAAAATCAAAGAATCACAGAATATTCTGAATTGGAAGGGAATGCTTGGAAGTTTAAAATTAGATTCGAGAATGGAATGATTTAAAGGTCTTTACAATGAATGAACTGTGAGATTACTTTGTTTTAAGCATAATTATCTGTATTTAAAAATATTATTCCTAAAACATTCAATTTTGGCATCCAAAAAGAGATTAATTTGGCAGGCTCTTTTTATATTAGGCTTAATCAAGCAGCTGTCACAAGTATTGAGGCCATGTTACTGAGAACGCAGCTGCGATGGGCAGGGCACATCTCAAGGATGAAGGACCACCGCCTCCCTAAGATCCTGCTCTATGGTGAACTTGCCACTGGCAGCCGCTTGAGAGGAGCCCCGAAGAAAAGATACAAGGACTCCCTGAAACAACATCTCAGCCTTGGCCATATTGATCACCATAACTGGTCTACTCTGGCCTCAAATCGGGAGGCCTGGAGACACACCATCTATAACGCAGCTGTCTCCTTCGAGAACACACGCAGGATCACTCTTGAGGAAAAAAGGCAACGCAGAAAGAACCGTATATTGCAGAATACTCCATCTAAGGAGCCTTTCTGCTGTGCCTTTTGCAATCGGATATGTCTGTCACGTATTGGCCTCATAAACCACCAGCGTGCCTGTAGCAAATGTGGATAGAGCCTTCCCAAATCTTTGTTCGCGAAGCCTAGCCATGATGAATTAAATCATTTAAATACAGATGTTCAAAGTAACCAGTGATTCAGATGTTCAAAGTAACCAATGATTTAAGACATTTTGGAATGCCATTATCACAAATCTTCCCCAATATTAAAAATTATATCATTTAGGCCCTGCAACATTGTAATTTTGTTGAGATACCATAGTTGTTATGTAAATCAGTTTCTAAATTACTTGGAAAAATATTATGAAAGCGGATCATTTAACGCTCACCTAACTTTTGTAAAGCCTTTTGAGGACTTAAATGAAGCACTTAGGCAACAACTGTGTCATAGACTTCAAGTCAATTAGATGACCAGGCTGTAAAGCTTAATTAGCACAATGCTGTGGTGTGTAGGAAGCTCTGTGCTGCCAATAATCCCAGACTTTTCGTTGAGAACAGAGAGAATTATTTGGTAAACAGTCAGTTTGAAAGTATTGCACAGAAACTCCCAAAGTGAAGCCCCCCGAAGGTTTGAAATAGTGGATGAAGACAGAAGGATATGAGAGCAATTGTCCACATGCAGCTGTTTTGCTGCATTCAGTGTAAAACCATTTAGCGTAACAATTTGAAAGCTAACACTGGGTTTCTTACTCTGGTGAAAAGAATGAAAAGGAGGAAAAAAGCCAACTCCTTTCCTCAAAACTTACCCTTAAATTTTGTTTCTGTTCTGCACTGAAAGATGGGGAAGGAGAGGTTGACAGAAGGTGCAGGGTTCTTCCTACATCTCAGTAAGAAAGGCCTGACAACAAATGGCATAATAAAATAACTGTTTTAATAAAACAGAACAAAAAGACATAAATAAAAATGGTACTGAGTAAATCTTACATCCTTTCAGATGCTGGGAATCCCACATTCATGCACCATCAGCCAGACCCTAATAAATACAATGACAAAAAATAGAGAATTAGCAGAAGGGCATCATTGTGATGGCCCAGGAATTTACACCTCTATTTCTGCACATCCACAGGTGAACATGTGGCCAAAAGCAGGTGAGCTGTGCACCTGAAATGCATTTTCACTGCAAGAGGGCAGAGAACAACATTTTGACACAACCTATTACACTTTTCAGTCCTCATATTTTTCCCAGGACATCACTCAAGCCCAGGACAAATTACATGTTGACAAATTATGTGTCAACCAATTGCAGAACTCAAAAGATGTATGGCTGAAACATGACAGATTCTCTTGAATATAAACAGGTCTCATTAAGGCTGGCTGTAAATTTTATGCCTGGCCAAAAAAGAGTAAGTAGTGTGTAGCCTGAAGATAAGCACAAAAATGTGAATGGAAAGGGCATGTGTTTTTTTCTGACAATAGCAAGAAATGGAACACTAGGTAATTCCAGAGCAGAAAAATTTAGTGCTGGAAAGTCCTTTTAAAATAGGCTGAAGAGCTTCCACAGTTCCACAAGACCAGAGGAGAGCTGTAACACTTCGTTTTTCTTATCAGAAAAAAACAACAAAACCCAACTAGAAAACTTTGTCAGATTACTCTGTGTTTCCCCCAGCCATGACAAAACTCTGCAATGAAGAGTTCAGCCTAACCAGAAACTCAATTGACTTTCATAATGAGGCTAGAAACAAATTTTGCCTATATTTTTGAGAAAAACAAAGTGTAGCTCATGCTGTAATAAGATTCATATAGCTACAAAAAACCCAAAACAAAAACCACAACACAAAACCAACAACAAAAATATTTCTTTTTCTAAACTGAAATTTGATGGTTTCAATATTTTAGAGCATTCACAGAAGTATGTCAAATATAATTTATTCAAATAGAGTATTTTTCGTATAGTATGTTTAGGTAATATTTAACCTGTAAAATTTTCAAAAGCTGGGAGTTGGGAAGAGCTTTCTTCAGAGTCAGGAGTGCTTGTTTTTTCTTTTCTTTGTTTGTTTTTTTTTCTCTAGAAAATTACATGATGTATTCCATCTGTTGTTTGTCAAACCCAAATGAACTGTCCATTTTGAATTCCTGTTTTGTAATCTGATAACTGATCATCGTTAAGTCACAGTGGGGATAAATTAAAGAAACTGAATTCTCCTTCCAGAAAACACAATATAGGAAAAGGCATGTAAAAATGAAACAAAAGCCATGTAACAATGAAACAAATACATAAGAAAACTTGAAAGCAAGGTAGTAAAATAGGGAAAATTCACACATTCAACTGGTTATGAAGCAAAGGCATTCCTTTTTCTAAAATGAGTAATTTTTGGATCTTTGTTGAATCACATTTAGATATTTTAAAAGGCCGGCTTTTTTGGTCAAAAGAGCCAGACTGGGCAACTTGGCAAACTTCTCCTTTCAAAATATGTGTGGAAACTCTCATTTGAGGTTTCAGGGGTATTATAAAGATGATATTTCTCTGGTATGCATTGATATCTTCTGAGCAAAAATGAGAAATAAAAAGACAGGCACAACGGGGGGAGGGGGTGCATTTGCAACATGGCAAATGTCAAAACAGCCAAACAACATCATCTACAGGTGTAAAAAGTGAATTTCAGCAACCTCCTTTCTGACCCCAGTCTTCCAATAAAACTACATTATGCCTGACTATTTTATTTTAACAAATGGATTATGATACATTGTAGCAGAATAGTCTAAAATAGCTAAACTTTTCTAAAAAATAATCAATGTATGAAAAGAAGGTGATTAAACAACAAATTTTGTTTAGTATCATCATAGAGGTGAGCAGCTTACAAATACTAGAATATAGACAGACACACACATCAGTGTATCCCACACAAAACGTAATCTCAGGAAAACCTCCAGCCAGCATTCCTGTAACAGCAAAAGATCTATTGTACTAAAAGTACAAAAATCTTTGACTAGTTCTGTGTCTGAATTGTCCTCAGACTTTACAAAGAAGTTCTAACATCCAAAAATTCAAACAGAGCGAGGAATAAAATGTATCACAGAAGGGTAAAATCTATCTATTCATGTTATATGGGATTTGGGAAAGAAAAGCTCTAACAGATCCAGTTTCACACCAAAGAATATTTTCATTACACACTTGTTAGTTGAAGCTTGGTCAAACAGCCATAGATGTATCCCAGTGACTCAGAGCCTTTTATTCCATGTGTGTATGTGTTTTTTCGTTAGATGATTTCACTGACTTGTGAAGAGATACTTTGGAATTACAGTGATACCACTAAAAAAAGTAAGAAATCTCAACCGCACCCAACAATGCCACCATAAAGCTCTGCCTTCAAGAAACTGATGTAATGTCCACAGATATATTTTAGTAGCCTGACTGCAGACCCTTATACAAATAAAGCTAAAATATTCTCCTTTTCACACTTTTTCAACAAGAAAAAATTTTAATACAGAGCTCAAAAAAAAGTGCCACCAATTGAGGAATGGATTCCAGCCAAGCAGCAAGGAAAACATCTCCCAGTAAATGGTGTTGGTAGGGTTGTAAAGCACAGGTTCATTTGCTTGTCAGTAATACCTAAAGTAACAAGACAAGAGACACCCTAAGGGTGGGAATGCAACTGGCTTGAAAAGAAAACATTAAAAAAAAAACCAAAACAAAACAAAAAAAGCTTTGAAAAGTTCTCTGAGTATGAAGTCACACAAGGTAGTGGTAAATCATGTGAGCCTTTTCTGGCAGAAATCAATTTTTTAACGTTCTAAAGAACTGTCTATTTTACTGTTATTGTCTGTTTTATAGACCAGATGCTTTTTTTGTTGGACCCTGTGGCTCAAAAAATAAGGGTAAGCTGGTTTTGGTTTCTATTGTTGCTGAGGCTGTAGTCTATTGAAACCTATTTGTGATAATATGTAGGAATTGCACTCTAGTAGATTTTAACTTCAGTGATTCGAGGATAAAATGGAATTTCCTGTGTGATGCAATATTGACAAAAGTGTCACCAGGCAGAAGTATTGCCATGCTTACACAGAGGCAACAGTGGGTTTTTAGTGTTTTAGAAACAAACACAACAGCTTACATCTCCAGCAAATTGTCATTTGTGAGTGTGGTACAGCACTAGTGCTGCTACCATGAAAACAAACCAACCTGTGGGGAAAAAATCGCTCCGGAACTAATTTCAGTAACTGTTGGCTCATTCAAAGTCAGCCTTCTTCTTCTGCAGCCAAAATACATGTGTTTACTATATAACTTTTACAAATATAAGGTTGCAAACTTTCTTTCTGATGCCCATTTTTCACGTCTGAGGTCCTGACTTTAACGGGTGAGGTGAGGTCTTCTGTGCTGTCCTGGAGTCCATGTAACATGTCACAAATCACTTGGGGCGAGGGGCGTGAACGTTGTAATGCACCCAGTGATGGAGATAGTGCCTGTTTCTCAAAGCCAGCCTCTTCTGGCTGCTTCCTCAGCATCCACTGCTGCTCCACCTGCCAGTTTGGAGGTGGAGCAGCACCTCCAAACTGGTCTTGGGCTTTTGAATTTTCAGAAGCCGCAACTTAAATTGCTCAGGATTCCGGGTAGGAGAGCAGTGCCATTCATCCAAACTGGAATGAGAGAAATGATTACGCACAGTGACAGCTTTTTATAAGCCCATTTCCTAAGAAGGCAGGAGCCCAGTTCCTCATCCCATTATCCTGCAGGCTAGAGGCCACCTCTTGGGTTACTTGCTACTAGATTGGAAAGCTGTGTGATATTTAGAGAGGAAAGTTCAAAGCTATATGAGTCAGAGTGAGTTCCTCTTTTAATCTTCCACTGTGTCAGATACCATAGATTAGCAATATCCCTAAGTGATATTTAATACTAATTACTTCAAGGTCAATGAGTTGTAACCAGAAGAATCTTTAATAGGGCTTTATAATGAGTATTTCTTCAGACCCATTTCAGTTCTTCATGTATGTCTGTCCATTCCTGGCCCACACAAACCTGAAAACTGACGTTCAGGCTTTTGTTTTGCCAGTTATGCTCATCAAATATGACTCCTACAAAGCTTTGCCAACGGAGGGTGGGTTTGTTTGGTTTTTACTTATAAAAATAATTTAAAAATCCCCACAAGGTTTTTCTTTCTACATACAAGACAGGAATTTGAGTCTTTTAGAGCCATAATGTAGCTGGGAGTTACTCAGTGGAATTGTGGAACTGTACAGTTCTTTTCTTGCAAAAGCTACACCAGATATTGTCTTTGTTTCTTTTGTCCTTCAAGTCATCTCAGTAGTATCAGTCTTCAAATATGAGTCAGACCCATGGGAGAAGAAAAAAGTAATAATTTAGAGTGTTTTTTTATTTATCTTTTAAGGTCTTGAGGTTTTAAGTTCTTAGTTTTGTCTCTGGTATCTGAAGGTTAGAAAATTGCTTTTTAAAGAAAAGCTAAAATTCTGATAAAATCACGTGGCAAAAGGGCTCTCTAAGCTTTGAAAAAGCTTGACCCAGTGGAAAAAAATTCACCATTTTGCAGACTGGAGCTTTTGACAACAGTATTTTCTAAATGCCCAGAGAAGAATAGTCCTTTATTCTTTCCTTAGAATATTAACGAAATTCTTTACATGATCAAAAAAACAGTTCACATTTACACAGTGCTTACTAAGAGGCACTGTAGTACCTACATAGAAGAAAAACCAATAATTTAAATATTCACACTTTATTTACTAAAATAAACAGTAATTTTTTTCAGTTGGCCAAAAATATATCAAATTATTTTGATCCAAAAAAGAAGAGAATTGAACTAGACATCTAAAACTCAGCTGCTATTTTTACCTCAGGGAAGGAAGTTGAACATGGACTACTAAGAAAAGTTGAAGCTACCTCATTTATTAATTTTGTTTGATTCTCCATGCTTCACTGTATTTACTTTTTAGTTTGCTTTTCCAGTACACAAAAGTGTTTAATTTTTCATTGTTGCAAAGGAAAAGAAAAAAAAGTAGCATAAAAAAAATCAAATAGTTTACAAAAAGGATCAAATAGGTTTAAAAGCACATAAATTTTCAAATGGATGAATTAACTGCTGGCAATGCATACTAACAGCAAATAAAATCAGATAAGAATATTACCACAGGCTTTACAGTTTATGTAAATTTTTACTATTAATCTTGGAAATTAGTTTGTTCTAATCTATGTATTAAATCAATGGGAAAACTTATATCAATTACATTTTCTTTGACAGTCAGAAGATCAGTGTGAAAACAACTGAAAACTGCAGAGATCAGTTCTAGACCTTTTTTTATTCGCTGCAGAAAAGCGGCAAGGAACGAGATGAGGAAATATTCTTCAGCTGAGAACATCTGTGGATAATTCTTAGCCTACTTACCTTGAAAAATTTTGCGGTTCACAAAAGCATAATGAAATGAGGAAAAGACTATTAACCCCAAATAGCTGCAGGCTTCATCAGAAATTAGGGCTCTTAAACAGAATAAATGAACCAGCCACCTTCACAACAGGCCTGTCTGTACAGTTGTCTTTTACAAACTGTACAGACTTGGCTTTATTGCCTTAAAAATGAGCAGCCAACTGATACACATTGCATTTAATTTCTTAGTTTTATAATTATTATTATTATTACTACTTACTTTCTCGATGAGATAGCTTTATACTTAGTGAGCAGATGAAAAATACATCTGTTCTCTTAATTCACATTGTTTTCTTGTTTGAGGTTGAACTATTTTCATTAAAATAATGAACACATTACACATGGACTTAGCTACTCCTTGCTGTGGAAAACTAGTTAAAATTTGTTTTTAAAGAATGCACATACATACATACATAAAGCATTCAACATAAAGAATGTTGAATCCTCAGATTCAACAAACCTCCTGCCAGCCATCAACTCTGAAATAGTTATTGAACCTGTTTATATTTGTCTATACATATGTATGTACATATATTTTTTGGGGGGGTGTATATATATACCCCCCAATGAGTACACATAACTCAAGCTCTTATCTTTTGAATATTTTGGTCTGAAAATATTCAGATAACTTCACCACAAAGAAGAAGTTCTAGTGTGAGTCAGTTCCAGCTTCACAGGTCAGGGTAACATATAGATGGCTTCTAATATGGTGTTTGCAAATCCCCAGTACAGCACATACAGGTGAGGGGGAATTTGCTTTTCCCCTTGTTGCTGTTTCTAAAGGAAGCACCCAAGTGTCCTGTATCCCTCCTGTATTCCTATGAAAAGATACCAAAGACACATTTGACTTTGACCTCTCTTCTTTCTTTCTTACTCTGGAAATATCCAAATAAGTATTTTTACCTTTATCCAACTCAGGCTCAGAAATTCTGTTTTAGGATTTATTTAGTAATTATTTTTTCTTTATTTTAAAGACAAAAGCTCTTTCTGAAACCCCTTGTTGCAGACAGGATCATGACTACCATAGTTTGCACTGCATCTTCCTGAAAATCAAGGACCACTTCACCAGCACAAGAAGAACATCCTTGAATTCTTTCAGGAATTTCCCAAAGACTCTCAGGTGACAATGTGAAATGATCAGATGGAAAAACGCTTTCTTTTTGCCACGAGAGTGATTGTAAAATAAAATCAAAATCACAATCAATGAATTTAAATGAAATTCAAGTACCAAAAAATGAATTCAAAAAACAATGAAATCACAATCAAAAAGATTAACCCTGACTTTCCTTAGTCTTCTGACAGCAACGCTGAAGCAGATTCGTTATCAGTTTTGGCTTACTGTTGAGAAATTAGCCCTTCATAGAACATGAAAGATAAATACTTGCCTTTAACATTCAACAAATTGGAGCTTTCACTTTAATATAAACCTGTGTTATCTTATAAGATAATTTTTGTAACAGAGAAAGGCTCAATTACATAATGTAGTACAGTCTCCTTAATGACACAAGTCTTTTTGAATTTAAGTTTATTACCATAACTGTACGATGTGCCCTTTATTAATATTACAGTATGCCACAGTAAATTACTATATTTTTTTAGACAATTCAGTTCATATTCCTGAAATATGGATATAGGTCATATCAGATCTATATCCATAGCATAAATATGACCTATTTCCATATTTCCTATGTCCATATCTCTGACATGGATATAGGTCATAATGTTAAAAAGATGTTTGAAAAGTGAAACCTGATTTTGAACTGTCTGTTGTACTTTTACAAAAAAACCAGGAAT
>NW_016690460.1:418825-574726 GCF_001604755.1 Lepidothrix coronata
CTCAGTTCAGCGCACACTGGGTCTCACCTAAAAAATCCATTGCGCAGGCTCGAAGGGTTAATGACCCTTCCCAAATCTTCGCTCGTGAAGACTGGCCATTATTATTAATTAGTCAACAGATTCCACTCTGCTGTTCTTATAACCTAGCTGTGGCCCAGGTCCTTTTTGATCCAATGCACATTGATTCTACCTAATGAACCAAAATAAAGTAATTGCTTCTAAAACTGAAGCTTTTTTTCTAAGCCAATATCGTTATAACATCTGTCTGTGCCACTTCTCTTAACAAGAACTACTGGAAAGTTTAATCTTTCACTGACTGTGACAGCGTGTTGCAAATGCCGTATGTTTTCTGGAAGAAAGCTGGCAAAGTGCATACTGTGTTTCCTGTAAGGATGAACCTTCCCTAATTTTACTAAAAGTTGTGTAGGAACCCTAAAGGTTGAAAGCTTCTGTTTGGTTGTACTTCTTTTTTGTTTTTACTGAAAAATATGTACCATACACAGAGTATCCTGCAAGCTAAACTAAAAGTGTTGTGAAGGACAAGATACTTTATTATTATTGGAAAGAGAAACCAGGCTGGATCATCTACTCACAGCAGATGTTGTACCTCTCTGACCCATTTATCTCGCAGGAAATGCTGAACAAGGGTCTTCTATAATTTTTATCCCAGTATAGAGTCACATGAAGGTACTTTTCTAAGAGGACATGAAATTACAATGTAGAGAATGACAGGCTCAAATAGGATAAGCTTTCAGCACCTTAAGGCTTCTGGTTCTTGTCAAATTTTTAGTAGTAAAATAATTTTCATTTTTTAATAATCAGGCAACATTTAATGTGTTTGAAACATTTAGTAATTTTCTCAAAACCTTTAAATGATCACCTTACAAGTCAAACATAAAACCTTCAACAAGAAGGTTAGAAAATGGATCTCAGCATTATTTTTATAGTCTATGATACCCTCAAAAAATCACAGCTTTTACTGAAAAAGGAAATTATATTGGTTTTGAATACAAGGTCGCTGATTTTTTGAGGCCTCATGCTGTTTGTATTTTATACTGAAATGTTATTTAAATTGTATTCAATATTAGCAAATTTATTTTCCAGCACAGTCTGAACCTTAGGAAGTTAATTCCAACTGTTAGTCAAAGAGTAAAGGTATCCTTTATTTTTTTCTTTTTACAGTAGGAATCTGCTGATTCTGATTCATGTTTATTTTCTATAGTATGACAATAACCTGGCAAAATTAACAGAATTGCTAAATTTACCTCATATTCTTTTAAGTGTGTTTTTCTAAAACAGACAACCTGGTTATTTGGAGTGGCATTTCTTGATCTAAAACCAGCATTTTATGTCCTTTCTCAAAAACACAACTATATTAGAATGGGAATTAAGAAAGTATCAGTCAAAAGCCCCCATTTTGTCAAGCATTAGAGACTCAAAATACATTTCCTGCCTGTTTTGTTTCACCCATAAATCTGGAGAATTTTTTGGGAAATAAATCTTAAGTATGAGCAGAAAAAGTTACAAATGTACTCAATACACACACATTTTCTCCTTTCGAAGTCGATTAAACATCTTTCCCCTTAGCACAAGGGGAGGGCTACAAACAACAGAGTGGGATGTTGCTTAAGGGTAAACATTGCTCAAAAAAAATAAAGGGAATTTATTTATTTATTGCCAAATTAAAACCATGACATAAATAAACAAACAGTGATATTAATAGTAACATTAACAACCACAATAATAATAATAAAGCCAAAAGTAACTAAAAAAGGAAAACACCCCTCCACAAGCCTGCACTGTAGTTTTGTAGAAGAAGGAAGGTAGAAATGCTGATCTGGTAGTTCCGGGGGCTTCCTTTCAAATTTTAATCTTAAGGAGCATGCATTGCTTTTCAGTATTGCTTTTGATATTGACAGTAGAGAAGGAATGGCTTTCCACACAGGCCTAAATATTTTTACATGCATTTTTTTATTCAATAAGGAGCATACTTTTATTTGTTCTTTGATTAAATGTAATCAACACACTATCAGCATTTGGATTAAAAATATCCCATGAATTCTACCCTGACAGATAGAAATAATCAAGCTCGAGGACCTTGGCCTTTATTCCATGAACTAATTAGAGTAGAATAAACATAATGTTTCCTGAGGGCCTCTAGTTTATGACAGAGTAGATCCACAAAAGAAATTAGGTACCTAAATTTCCACTTATAACATTCAAAATTTCTGCTTTGCTGCCACCTACTCTGGACTCTGCACAACCATCTACAGGATTTAATGTTGCAGTTTCTAAGACAGCAGAAAATCCACTTTTGGACAGATATGCTAAAAATAGTGACACAAAATAAATTCCATGCTCTCACAAATCCTGATGAGTCTGGAAAGCTCAATACCAAGTTAATCACTGAGTTTGTAAAGGTCCATAAATTTGATGTCCATTTTTCTATCTTATCAGAGATGCTGATCAGATAGGGATCCTCAGAACTGCCCACTGGACTAGTCTTTGCCCAAAATGTGTTCTACTGGTTCGAGTCTTCTGCTAATATCTGCAAGATATTGGCATCCCCTTAGGTAGACCCACCACCTGATCTCAGCTCATCTGCACCCAGATGAGAGCTCTGATACCTGCACTGTTTGCTGTCGCATCTTTTGGGGTGTAGGCTGCCAGGATTCAAGAGCAGTTCTTCAGATCAGTGTCAGTCTGGGTCTTTTAACTTTTGAAGCATAAATGTTGTCTTTAAATTGTAATGTTTCTCTCTGCTTAAATTCCCCTTTGATAGTTGAGTGACAGGTGCAGAATGACCTGGCTACATCACATAGGCGACTGAATTAGGCTGAAAATAGCTGCTAAAGGAGAAAATGGAATAAGGAGAGGACAGAAGATGCGAATTAGCCTCTCAAATGGAACTTGTGCTTTCAAATTAGGTGCATGAGAGAGGATGACAGAAAAGTGATAGAAGCTGCAATCCTTGCTCTTATTCCTTTGGACTTCAAAGGGAGTTTTCCCCATTCAGAGCTGCAGGATCAGGCATCCTATCTGTACCTGTTTCTTTCAGCATCTGGCTCTCAGTTGCATTGCCAGGAGAGCTTTTCTCACCATATGAGATTTGTGAAACATATTTAAAGCCCTTGGTGATGGGCTTAAAGTCCATTGCCTTTTTTGTTGGGCATTCCTTATACCTTTTCTAAAAAGTGCCGCTGCAGAGCAAAGTTTAATTTGCACTTGAATGTGGGAAGTCTTCCTTTTATAGAACAGTTTTTTACAGCATTTGCCTCTTACTGCAGCTTTTGAAAAAGCAAAAATGAAAAAACTGTCATGGCCCATGCTGCCTTGAGAACAGGAGCACATCCTTTCCACTTATTACTGTTAGATTTTGGCTCTTCCATTTCCAAATGTCGCTCAGTAGCCTGAAGCTAAAATGGTCTTCTTTTGAAAGCCTCTGTCCCTTTTGGGTCACAGGATGCAGAATGGCCTTTGAGCTGCTCATTCTAACTGGGGAAAGTAGAAAATTAACCATTAGGTCTAGACGTCTGGGCAAAGATGAATCAGCTAACATTATTAAATATATATATAGGAGACATAAATGTTGCTGTATAAAAAGGTATCTCATATTGCTCCATAATGAGAACCTGATTTTGTGTATGTCCTTTAGTTATCCTAAATGCTTGTTTAGGTTTTGTGCTGAGGCACATACTGGTTCAAAGGCATTTGTTGTATTTTTTCCCACTGCTTCTTCAATGGAGAAGAGGACTGGGAAGTCCTGGAGAAGGTTAAATGTGAATGTTTTGTGCAAAGCACTTGGATCACTTACCCATCCCTGATTTATCTCTGCAGTGCTTCATTTCTATATGATACTAAGAACACTCCATGTGAGGCTGGAGCACAAGGTAAGACCAGCATTCACGAACTCCTCTTTGTGTCCTACATACAACATGGTACATTTTCTCACTACTGTTGACATGGTGCAGTGCATAATTTATAAGTCCAGATTGGTAATCAGTCAAACTAGATTGAATACCTCATTTTGGGCTTAAGATCTTGGCTAATATTTGTCCCACTGAAGCGTTTCTTTTCAGCTTATGAATTCTTATTATGCAGAATAACTGAGTTTCAAAAACTCCAGAGCAGGAAGAGCAGTGACATCCTGAATCTGTTTGAAAACAATGTATTCTAACTACTGATGCTATTTTTAGATGTATATAGTAATATATACATATGGTGAGAAACTTAATATACAATTTTCTTTGCTAGTCAAAACATGCAGGATCATCCATTAAGCCTCTCTTCTCCCTTCTGCATCTTGCATTTCTAGGAAGTAGATAGAAGGTGAAAAGTTTGTTTGTTCTTCCATTCTTCTTGCATGGTCACTATGTGCACAGAATAGGTACATAGAGGTGTTATGTTACCAGCTCAGATTTAGATTAATGGAATATTTTTGATGGAGGAGTCTTAGAAGTTGGGAGGAATAGCTCTGGTAAAAAATTGTCTGATAGCTTTAGGCTGTTCTGAAAGAACGGGAAGCATACTTGTGCAATAATAAACATTTTAATTACAGAATCAGAGAATCATTTAGGTTGGGAAAGATGTCTAAGATCAGAGTCCAACTTTTGGTTTATCATCACCTTGTCAACTAGACCATAGCACAGAGTTGTTTCTTGAACACCTCCAAGGATGCTGACTCCACCAACCTGAATTCTTTTGCTGGTGGTAGTTTAGGGGCTGAATTAATTACGAGTATTTAAATGCTCTGTTCATTTATTCTCTTGCTATAATACACAGTCTCCTTTAAAAGATAACATTGTTAATTGTCCTCTGCACCTGTTTTGTGAATATCTGTAAATAGTCTTATACTTTTATTACAATATTTTTTGTCAGCAGACTCTTCCTGCAGACTAGAGCACCTAAGTTTCTCCAGTAACCTTTCCTTTTAATTTATCCTGTGGCATTCCAATGACCTAGTTTACATATTTCTTCTGGTTCAAGTGATTTAAGATACTGAGGGTGAAAATCATGACAGAAGACTCAAACAAAATTATTTGGTTAAACCTCTAGGTGGCCATCAAAAAAAAATCTTGTTTCAAATGCCTTTCTGCTGTGCAAAATGAACAGAGCTTTGTTGTGACATTCAACTTTGATCAAATGTCATATCTGGGATTCCTTCTGCACAGCAGTGTTTTTATAATAAGAGCTATCATAATGCTGCAGCTAACACTTTAAACTAGCACTAAATTAGAGCCTGTGAGCTGGATGCATTTTGCAATGGACAGTGTTTCTTTCCTCTCTGGAAGAGGAAAGTTTTAAGCTGATGGTACCTACTTAATGTTTTGGCATCATCTAGACATTGGTGTATTCTGACAGAGATTCCTCTGTGGCCTTGCATGAGTCACTTAATGTCCCTTGATTTTTTTCTCTGGGTTTGATTATCTTTAAAATAGAGATAATAGTTTTTGTCCTCAAGGAGAAGAGAGTTCAGATGGATCGGGATTATGTTTGTAAAACTTCAGAATGCATGACTTTTATAACATGATACAAACTTATCCGTGATGTCAGACTTCTGTTAAATGCATGACGTATTTTACATTTCCCCTCTTGTGTCTCTTTTGTTAAATAATATACTCTTGTTCATATCAATAATTCTTGCCCTGCTTCAAAGATAACAGAGGGAATCTTTAATTTTTTACATGCAACCTCAACATTGATGTTTTATGTATAATTTACAGAAAATATTTATAAATGATTTGCCATGTACAAAAGCACACACCCAGCTAAAACCATAAAAACATGATGTGTGAGGTTTAATCCTTGCAAAGGTAAATACAGAACCAAGGAAACCAGCAAAAAAGGAAAACTGTACATGTAACATATTTAAATGGAGAGCTTCAAATGACCATTTGAATGACAATTGTCCTGGTTCAGGCTCTTGAGCTGAACACATTAATGCTCTACAGCCCTCAGTATTCCTCCTCCTGCAGCTTCTGCAGTAAATCAATAATCCTTCCACCTGCTGCTGATTTCTCCAGGGTGAGTGGCCCAGTTATTCGTCTGACATCAAATAGCATCATATTCAAAGATGTAAGTACTAAAAACAGATGAGCATGACTTGGAATTCTGTTGTCTACTTAGGTGCTTACTTTAATCATGTAAGCAGGCTCATCTCTGTAGGAGCCAAAAACCAACTCTCAGCAAAAGAAAGCTTGGTAAATTTGAGTCATAAACCTGGAAACAAGAACTGACAAACATCTCGTGATCTGAAGAAATTTGGACCCTTGTCCTAAGACCTGTTGATGTGCAACCGTGAGATATAAACCTGGGTCCAAGCAGAATTAAGACAGGACTTTTTGAGATGATTGTTAAAACTTATCTTAATTAGGGAGTTACATAAGTTTTTACTGCAATTTCCAAATAGTTAAGTTGTCCCCTTCATTAACATGTCCAGCCCTCGATGTGTTTAAAATTGTGTTCTCACGTTCAATAAAGCATTCCAGTTTTCCCCATGCTGGAATTGTGTTTAGTTTTGTTTTTCAGACCACCACTCATCTCACTTTTCATCAGGACTATAAAAGTCAGCCAAAGAAATATATTGCTGACTAGACCAGTATGGATGCCTTTCCCATTTGATTTTTTCATTTATTTTGATGCCAAAGGCACTGTTCTCCTCTATTAAAATCTCTGATTTTAAGTAATCAGGTATGCTTTTTTTCATGTGTCAAAAAATGTATATGTGATGAAAGCAAAGTCAAGTAAAGATTAAATACAGGGAGAAGGGAGGGCAGGAGACAGGAGAGGAAAGGAAGGAAAGCAAGGAGAAAGGCTAGGAATCAGGGAAGAAAGAGGGAGACTATTCTAAGTTTAGGATTCAGATTAGAAAGATAAATAAAAAAAGCTTTACTGTTCAATATCATCTCTTCTCTTGATCTGTAGTCACATTCACCTTGTATGCATCAAATTCAGAACCAGAAATGAAGATCTATATTTCTCTCAGCTGTCAATCCTGCACAAGCATTTTTATTTTCTTTTTTTCCAAACACTTCTTGTGGTATATATATGTATCCTGATGGGACTACTGCTGCAAGAGAGGAGCCCCAAAAAAAGATACAAGGACTCCCTGAAACAACATCTCAGCCTTGCCCATATTTGTCATCATAACTGGTCTACTCTGGCCTCCAATCGGGAGGCCTGGAGACACGCCATCTATAATGCTGCTGTCTCCTTTGAGAACACACACAGGATCACTCTCAAGGAGAAAAGACAACGCAGAAAGAATCGTGTCTTGCAGAATATACCAACTAAGGAGTCTTTCTGCTGTGCCTTTTGCAACCGGACATGTCTATCTCATATTGGCGTCATTAGCCACCAGCGTGCCTGTAATAAATGTGGATAGAGCCTTCCTTAATCTTTGTTCATGAAGCCTAGCCATGACTGACTGATGACTGACTGATGGGACTATCTATAGGCATAAGCTTTGGCACTTGTATTAGAATTTGCAGGATTATGATTTCATTCTTTTTCTTTAAGGTTGATAATAAATTAGTGAAGTAACCTGAAATAGGTCTCTAAATTAAAAGTGAGTGATTTCTTTTAAAACTCAAGATATACATTCTTCTGTTTGAAGAACTGCAATGGAAAAGCATTATCCTTTTTCTATTAACTAGCAACTGTTCAAACAGAATGTGAATACATTTGAGGTGAACTACCCATTCTTCCAGCCCCTTATCAGAAGCACCATATCTGGGGTTTAGGGTTCAGATATTTCCTTTTCATTAAACCAGCAGTGGAGGAGAAGGGAGGTAACTGTTTTGAATATGGTTGTTATTGATGATGGACTTCAGGAACTAAACACAGATGAGTCTTACTGACAATCTTTACTTTTGGGTGACAGGAAAAGCCATTTGTTCAGAACAAATGGAACAAAAAATGTTGGGTTTAGTATCAAGCAGATTTTAGGGCTCAGGGTCCAGCAGAATTCATGGTGCTGTGGCACTTATGTCAGTGACCATGAAACAGAGATTCTCAGGATTCTTTCCAGGCCAAAATGAACACTTGGGTTTCAATTTTTTTCCTTATATCTTCTACTATTTTTCCTTATATTGCAGTCAGTGATGTATTTCAGCAACTAGGAAATCATGTTGCTGCATTTCACATGAGGTAAAAAAGGCAAATTATCAAGGTGACTGCATGAAGCATGGAATATTGATAGCTGAGCACAGATTATGCAGCAAAGGAAATCTGTTACATGCATAGCAAGCACTGAGCAATATGTCATCAGGAATGGTTCCTGAAGGGCATGATTATAAGAGAGTTTGTTTCACCAAAGAGCTTTAAAGCTTCTTTGAGGAAAGATATGCCCACTGTTGCTTGTGTTCATTAAGCCTGTGTCCCCTATCCTATTTCCGAAGCTGCTGGTATTTCTTCCCTGTTACCATTTAGGTAGCCAAGTACTTTATTTCCCTTATTTTCTCTTATCTCTTTAACCTTTTTCCACCTATTTCCCACTCAGTTTGTTAAACCACCTGGTTAAAATGAATCTTTATAAACCCTGCTGAGTTGTCATTATGTTCATATCTGATTTATTTTTCATGAAATGGACTTTTCCCTGGTGCTACCCAATCTGTATAAATTGGTTATTTGGTCAATGAAAGTTTTTATGACTCCAGCAAATCAGACTGAAGAATAAAGCAGTATAGTGGTAAGGTGAGCCATTGCCACATCATGAGAGGCTTCCCTTAGGCTCCCAAACGCAAAGCAGTCTTGGAAGGTTTACACATTTGACAGATATACTCATATTTGAAGTGAAATCCAAAGCTGAGAAGGTTGATGGGCATCACATTAAATGCACCTCTTAAGTAGATTGAATACAATTTTTGTCAAAAGCTGAACCTGCCTTTCACTTGGAGGCTTTTTAAATCTGTGGCTGGCAGAACTGATTGCACAATTAATAAATATCATACCTGTGTGCGTGTGCAGTTGCCTATAATAGTGCAAATTCCAGTAAGATCCTTAATTTTTTGTCTGTTAAGGCAATGGTAAGTTCTATGAAGTACAAACTCCTTCCCATCTTGAATACTTGACATGGCATTTTAGCCAAAGGAATTTCAGTATGCAAACTGATATGGGAAAACTCTATGAAGGTACTGAATTATGCATCTTGTCATAGAACCCATAACAACTTTGTTTCAGGTCTTCAAAATTAGAATGGCTGAACACATACATGGAAATTGTCTCCTAGGACTGTGTATCCAAGTATTTAAAATATTATTTCATTTTATCAGTATTTTACATAGGGTGGTTTAATGACTAATCTTGATTAAATAGGTGTTCCTTTTTTTTTTCTTCTAAAGTTCTAATTTTATTAACTTTCCAGTGTTTTTAGCATTTTGCCTCCTTTTTGGCATAGCATGCTTTCAGGTTTTTATGGATTTCTGGGGGTTCCAGGTGAAACAGTCAGAAGCTCATCAGCCTGATACTCTGACTTCTGCTTTACTCCACAGCTCACTGAATGACATAGTAGGATAGACTGCACTGCACTTCCCTTGTGAGGAATCAAAAGTCATCATGAGAGCTATGAATATAGAGGTCTTGTGAGTCATCGAATTTAAGCATAAATTGTGATTCTGAGAAACACTGTGTTTAAAACTGCTTCATAGTTATGAGTCTATATATATATATATGTATATATACACACTTGTCCCACTGGAACATTGACTCTTGTGACATAAATGTGACATAACTTTGACATTTACAAATTGCACAATACTATTTCTGATACATTTTGAAAATAAATAATCATAAAGGATCAAATATTGCACAGTTATAGGGGATTATTTACTTGGGAAAATCTATTCTCCTTCTTTAGAAAACCTGCAATATATATTTGGTACTTTTAATAAGAAAGAAGTTTTTAAACAAATGTATAATGTTTTCCTTTCTGTTTCCCCTGGAGTTAATCATGCATTTGGCATGCAAAGATTCATTTAGATGTTTTATTACCCCTTATTAAACCAATATATATTATTTCAGGAAAGAGTGATTGCAGCTTGTGGTATTAGTGGTTCTTCCAAAGAGGTGTCAATGTGGAAATAACAAAGATCTTCATGTATATTAAATCAACTGCTAGCAATCCTCCAGAGCAGCCTACAATTAATTAACTGTAGCTTCTGATGATCTGAAAATGTAAGAGTAGTTTACATTTTATTATCTGTCTATTGAGAGCTCATATTCTCTTAGATTTCCTGGAGTCATTCATTTATTTGCTTCTTTCAGTTCTTCACAACAGGCTTGGGGGAGCAGGGTGTGGGGGGCAGTTGATTTTATATTTGAGAAACTGAGAAGTAAAGGCACTTAAAATCGGTGGCTGTGAAACCAGGCTTTACCTTTGCAGCTTTGAATCTAGTAAAAGTCATCTCAGCTTTAGTGAACCTGAGTCTAGGGGTCCATGATGCATAAGCTTGCTTTCGAAGCATCGTCTCACAACGTGATTGAAATAAAACATCAGGACACAGATGTCCTGTAAGAGCAACTGCACAGGGTCAGGTTAAAGCCCTCCCTTTAACTCTGGGTGTTGCAGGAGCCTGTGGAAGCTTAGGCTGAGTGTTAGTTTACTCTTTCTTGGAGTTTACTCTTTCTTACTTCCTTTCAGAAATATTTTGTGAAGCCTCAATAATTAGTAATTTCAGGCACTTCCGAAACCACTGGAGTATCCTTTTATATTCAACAGCCTTCAATAGATTCTTTTTTTCCCCATCATCTTCCTCAGTTGCCTTTCAGCCTCTACACATTCCCTGACAAGGAATTCAATGGCTTGGTTGTGCACAGTGTGAAAAAAAGACTGTTTTTGTTTGTTTTGAACCTGTCATCCTCCAGTATCTCTTGATGTTCTTTGGTTGTTTTATTGTAAAAGACAGGGAATAATTATTCCTTACTCATCAGAACCTCAAGTGCATGGACCTCAAGCAATAATTTGAAAATGCAAACCATCTGTGTGACAGCTGTGGTTGAGCTTGATCTCTTTCAACATATGCATTCATTCTTTGGTTTGGGTGACACTATAAACCTATAAATGTCAACTGCAGAAACTCTGAAAATAATAGATTTGCATGCATTGTTAGTTACTTTCAAACAAAACTTAGATTAATTGATAATGTTTAAAACATTTTAGTTGATGAACGTGATTCATCCAGGTCACCACATTCCGTTTTGTCTATGGCCTTGATACATGCATGCTTTATTAATGATAAATTAATGATGCCAAGATCTAAATTCTGACTTTTCTGTTCATGCATTTTCTTCTAGCTTTTCCAGTTAGATTACCAAAACATTTTCTTAAAGATATAGAACAAATCAGATTAGTAAATCCTTGAAAAAAATGGATGAAAATGGAGAGGGGAAAAAAAAGACAGTGAAATATGAAGATGTCATTTTGAAGTTCAAAGTATTAAAACTGTCCCATCAAAGTATTAAAAACTGATTCTAAAATCTCACTGAGGAATGATTGCATAAATTATGGAGATAGAAAAACTAAGTCTTATGAATCTCATATTTCCATCAGTATTTGTGGTTAGCTTTCTATATATTGCATTCTATTTTTTCTTATCTTTATACTTTGGGTAGTGTCTTGTTTCCTTGTCAATCCTAGAGGAGCCAAAAATGCGCATGAGAGATTCATAGATTCCAACATATGTAGTATCAAGATTGGAATGATAGACCAATAGCCTGTCAAGAATGCAAATGCTTATTTTAAAAAAACAGCCTAAACTAAGTATGGCAAAGTTGTATTTAAAAAAACTTCTCAATCATTTAATTAAACCTGAAATCTCTCATAACTCCAGCTGTCATCCGTAGGAAACAGATGTTCTTAAAAACTGTGGATAGCATATCCTTTTAAAAATATTAGGCTTTTTTATAACTATAAAACACACTAAAGTGAATATATAAGACAAACCAGCTGACCTTGTCCCCTGTCTTTAGCATGAGACCCAAACTTTATTGCATTCTTTATTTCTGTTTATGTAGTAACCTGCTGATATATTGGTGGTTGTCTTAGCCTTCCACAAAGGTCTATAAGCCCAGAGTTTGCTGACCCAACCTGAACTATCAGTGTCCTTTTCCATACTGCTGGACCGGGAACAGGTTGAATTTTTTATTTTGTTTCTGTTCCACGGCAACATTTTAAATCCTTACACCAGCAAGCAAAGCTTACTAATGAACTAACGAAGTCAACTAGAATCACATCCTATAAATGGCTGAACTTTTAAGAGGTACATTCCCTACCTTCTGCTTTGGGCATTTAACAATACTCCTATTGAGTTGCTGAATGCCCAATGAACAACCACAAAGTCTTTCATATTTCTTTTTGTCATAAATATGATGGGGTTTATGTTGTAATTGTAAATATATATTTTTCCAGTAATGAAAATTTCTTTACAAAAAAGGTGCATGGTTCTAGTTAGCAATCCTAAGTGAAAAAAAGTGCTGTGTCACATCCATCAGGAAGGATCAATCCAGATGGTTGGAGCATATGGCAACAGTGAAGTTGTCACTGCGATGCCTCTGAGTACTCGTCGTGTGCCCAAACGAAGATGTTGCTATCTTTACTGAGCTGACCTTTGAGGAAACAAGCAGAATTTCCCTCAGGGTGTCATCTGCTACTTTGGCTCACTATATGCCACCAACAAACTGGCTTCAAAGGCAAACACACACCAAGACAGGGCATCCCCAAGAGGCTTTATTAGATAAATTATTTTAAATGCTTCTGGCCAGGAGAAGTCTGATGAAGACAGATGGCAAAATGGAGGACTCTCTTTCCAGAGGAATAAGAATTTTTTCAAGCTTTTCTTCAGTGCCACTTTGTTTCTGGGAAAGATGTAAGAACTGTGTCTGCACATAAAAAAGAAAGCATTCATAAATGTTGATAAACTATACCAAATTTCTATAATAAGAGTGTTTTTCACGAGCATTATCTCTCTAAGAATGCTTTAATTGGGGTGTGTTTCCAGCAGGAGATATTACCCCTGTGGAGCTGCTTTTAATGTGGGAGTTGGGAATATTGCCTCCCTCATGCATAAGAAGGAAAGCAGAGATTAAGCTCCTTGCATAACACAGTTCTTCAGCATATGAGTCACTTTAAATGGGTGAAATGCCAGAAGGAAAAACTAATGAACACAATAACTGCAAATGGGTAGTCAGAAGAAACACAGAAGGTAAGGCAAATTGTAAAGCTTCTCTAAAGGAGAACCACCACTAATTTAGCTGCTGGTGAGCAGTAGCTGGAGCAGTTCAAAGTTGTGCCTAAGGAGGGAGCACACAAGGCAGAGGGGAGTTGTTATGTGGTTTTAAGGATGTCAGGACTCATGCTACTGAAAGGTGACAGGAGGAAGCTGCTGTTCGTTCGTAGCTCTTTTTCAGCACTCAGTATGTTTTGAGAGTATGGATGGCTTCTGACTGGATATCACACAAAAGAATCATTCAGAAAACAGATTGAAATATTTATGCTTTGGTTGTTTCTTCAAAAGGGAAGGCAGAGCAAGCCAAACTTCATGGTTTGGCGTGTGTTTCTGGTCGATCTAACTTTCTTCTTTTGAGCCAGCAGAGGAAGACCTTAAGTTTGGACTCCTTCCAGAAAATTTATGTTTCACAAATATATTTTCCTATAATAAAATATTATTTGTCATTAAAACAAGTCCTTCTGCATACTGTATCTCATTTGGAGGAGACTCTGTTGCTGGCTGCTGATCAAACTGTCTTTACAATTTCTGCAGTAGGTTCACAATTAAGAACTACTGCTACAAATTATTCTGGGTATCTTGAACTTCATTATCTCATGCTAAATCTATTTTTTTTAATATTGAAATAGCATCACAAAGAACATTGCGTAGAAAGTTTCTTTGGAAAATACATTCAAAGTACATTGCAGGAGTCATACCGAGATTTCATAAATCTTTATGTTAGCAACACCACTTTATTTATAGCATAATTTTTCTAGATGGTGATAATTGCTGTAGTTAGTACCAAAGTATAGCAATCTGTAATTTAAAAATCAATTCTTTTTAATTCTGTTTTAAAATTCAAGCTGCCTTTTTTTTTTTAAAGATTTTTAGCTGAAATTGAAAGAATTAAAGTTTGGTGGCATTTTTTTATGTTTTTCAGTTGATAAAGCATTCAGGATTGTTTCTTGTAATCTTTGAGACACACGAGAGAGTGATACTTGCACTCTTTTTTGCTGTAAACACATAATTTTACTGTCCTGAATTTTGTAGTCTCTTCTGATTGCATAAAAATTATTTGGCTTCCTTTTTTATTTGTCAGCTGGGTATTGCAAAGCACTAATACCAGTTTAGCTGTCTGTTCTGTAACAAGGAGAGAATTTTGCAGCTCTGCGAGGCAAATGCAAGTTAAAATAAAAGGTTATCAGCTATATAATGATGCCCTAATATTTTCTGAGGTTTCTTAGGCCTTGTGCATGCCAAGGAGCCCATTTCTCAGGTAATAATATTAGCACTGCATTTACATTTACAGTATTTCAAATCTGTTTCAGTGCAGAGACCTCAGCAGGGCACACAGATTTTTTATGGCATGTGATGGCATTGTAAATGGCATTATCCTCAGACCTCTCTGGGGAGTTTTGTGGGTTCCAAATGCACCCCAGCCCTGAGGTGACTCTGAGCACCCTGAAGGGGACATGAGCCTGTGCTTTATAACTCCTAGGAGCACTTTTTTGATTCAGGGTCACAAATATTAAACATTAAAAGAACCATTTCTCTCTGTAGCCACAGAGCTTTCTGTCAAATCAGTCTGTCAACCTGTGCTGAAGTATCTTTGTGTGAAAATTGACTTCCTAATATTAGTGTCAAAAAGGGACACAGTATTTTATTATTTGCTTTGTTTTGAGTTCTTTTGTTCCATAACTCAAAGATTGGAAAGTAGCTATTATATAATACCCAACTCAGTAGCTCAGGCACCTACATTCTTTCATCTTGGTTTTGTGAGTGCAATTATTACTTAAAAATTACAGTTGCTTCTGTTACAGTGCATTGGACTGAATTTAAAAAAAGAGCTATTCATAAAATATTATTTCTAAAAAAAAGTAGACATTTGTCGTGTTTTAAGCTTGTTGAGTTCTGGTGAAAATCAGTCTGAGAGAAACTGGTTAATCATCAGGATTTAAACCTCTTATTTCTATATGTGGTAATACAAGGTATCATGTCTCTACCTTTAGTCAAACTCTCTGTAACTAAAACTGAAGCTGCTTTAGCTTATCAGCCAAGTTACTGTTCTTGATCTTATAGAAAAGTAGTTTTGGTTGTTTATTTTACTATCTAATGCTTATCACAAGCTGCAGTTTTAGTTGCCTTTAATTTTCCCACATCTCAGCACTTGGGAGTGAAATCTGCAGTGCAGAACCTCTGTTTAAGGTGCAGTTGTTTGAGGGACGTCCAAATAAAATGCATTTAATGAAGATATATAATGTGAGGGCATGGATATACTTGTGTGTGTGTGTGTGTATAGATACATATATGTCAAAAGTATCCTCTAAATAAGATCTACCATATGTACTTTAGCATCAAGTAACTAAGCAAAAATTAATCCCTTACTTTGCTGAAGAGAATCTGGTACTTTAGTTTTTATTTAGAACTCTTCTATTACTGGGAGGCCACCTATTGCCTTGTCATGCAAATTTGACTGTGATTAATATCCCTGAGAAACACAGTCAGCAGCAATTTGCAGATTTGGAGCCTGAATTACCTGGAATTTTGGCTTTACGTAGCCTGTTTCATCCTCTGATTTGTGTGGGTTTGGGCTCATCCAGGAACCATCACTTCAACAGGGCAAAACTTCCAGCTGCCCATCGTGAAAATGTCTACAGGAAAATTATGCTACATCATTCAGTATTTGCACCATATTTCAAACAGAGAGGGACTCACAGGCAAACTTAACTCGAGGACATCCTGATTCCCAAAGCCTAGTGTTTTCAACAATAATTTTCTGTTTTAACAATAATTTTCTAGGTCTTTTTTTTTTTTATAACACAATGTTCACTTTGACTACATTACTTGGGACCCAAAATTTAATGGCAATCAGTAGGATTTGAGACCATTTCAGTAGTTCTAACAAGGTTTGTACCAGATATGGCATAGGTCACGTCACAGGTTTTGTATAATTCAAAGGTTAGGAAAAAAGGTTGGCTGCATCCATGATATCTGATAAAACTTAAAACAACTTAAAACTTACCTTCCTGCATAAAGAGCCTGGAAAAACTACTCTAAAGCATTTTTTACTTTAGCTTTCAGGTACTAAGCAGTTGCTAAGCAGAAAAAAGATCATCTTTCTTCCTCATCTGGGTATTTTTTTCTCCAAACTAATAAATTATATTTGAAAAATATTTTGTAAATTATTTTTAATTTAATAAATGCGATATGGACAGGAGTCAGAGATATTTCTTCCCATTTTAACCAATAGGTAATAAAGTATAGGAAAACTGAGCTAATCTTGTGGATAAAAAGCTCAGATACATTGTCAATTTAAAACTAGAAAGCTTAATTCTGTGCTGATTATAGTGTTGCTGCTGTTTGTGCTGCAATAGCTCCAAAGAGTCTTTTCATTGGGACTTTGTTATACCAGATATTGTATCAAGGCCTTGTCCCAAGCACTGACAACCTACAGAGCAAGAACTAAAAAACCAGTCAAAATAAAGCAGCTGTATTCCCACTTTCAGAAAAGAGAATAATCTGGATTTCTCAAGAAGCCTTCAGGAATTGAATGAACTCTATACTGAGCTTGGTAGATGCAGCAGGACCAAGGATGTTCTTATTTTATCACTGAGGAGCTTCAGTTGCAAAATACAACATTGATCAGCTATGTGATGTTTTTCTCAGTGGAATCTACACCTGCAAAGAGAGATCTACACAAATGTTGAAGCATGCTAGGTCTGGGCCTGAATGACATGCAAAAGAAAATCTTGTAAAATGAAAAGACAGATCTGGTCCAAGATTTAGGACAAAATATGGAAGTCCTCATGTTCTCCCTTAGCCTTAAATGAAGAGCATCACTTAGGAATCCTTTCAAGGTAGATATACTTATGGTTCAATTTATGGTTTATGGCAGTGTGATGTCACTGCTTCTCCACCAGCTTCTCCGGGCTTCATTTCCTAGGAGGATGTCTCAAAAGGTTGATGTTACATCATATCCCAGTGAACAGACAACCAGCTTGTGCTGTGGTAGTAGATGTTGGTGCTGAGCTGCTTCAATGCCCTGTGCCTCCAGCTATGTCTGACATGGGAAAGTGTACAAACAGCTCTGTCTGTCTCAATAAAGAGCCGTTGGGAATAAATACTTATTAGGAGCATTATGTATGCAGATGTGTCTAACAATATTTCCAGTAATGAACTGTGCATAAATGCCTACTGATGAACACACTGCAGGACCATAATGGTTTCAGTGAGACAATGCTTCCAGTTCTGCTTCCAATATTGGTGTAAGTCAGAGCGAAAATCAGATTTTGCAAAGTTGGCAAGACCCAAGTAATAAAGATCCTGCCAGCTGGGAATTTTTTTCAGCATATTCTACCTGTCTCAAAACAGTAATATTATAATACAGGAACAGAAAACAGGATTAATCTGTGCTGTCCAGACAGAGAACTGAGGAGCCAAAAGACTAAGTGCTTTTGGTCAAGGTCACTCTGGAAACCACCAGCAGAGCTGAAAATTGAATTGAGATGTCCAGTGTTTGACACAGATGTCTGGGCTCCAGCCCATGTCGCCAGTCCCTCTATACAAATGGGTATGTCACCAGAGGTACTCTCTCGTGCTGTTAATGTGACCCACAGAAGAAAAGGCAGATGCTGAAAGGGCTTTTGGTACAGTCTGAGGTATATTGCAAATGATTCTAAATATGGAGAGGAAAATAAGCTAAAGCATGGGCAAGACAATGAAGTTGTCTTTACAGAGTGGAAGTAATTCTGTTGATACCTAGCATCTCTCAAGAATTCAAGTTTCGTAACTGGAATCTTGTGGTGCTAAAAATATAAGACAGTGTGGGATTGTAATGCTGTGTAAGGGACCCAGGGTAAACTTGGATCTAATTTTGTATGTGCCCCACAGGGTGAGAAATGCTTTGAAGACATATTTGGATCTGTCATTTTTTGCAGCAAACAATGTCACCTGATGATAACTCAAATGGACAGTTATACCTTGTGAAAATATCACCCCCAGCAACCTCTTCCAAATTAAAAATTTAGTACTTTACATAATTCTCTCTCAATATTTCATAGGTTAGAAGAAGCTGCCACAGAGGAAATGTTTTTTTACAGTTATAATTTCCATGACAAGGTGAATATGAGGTGGGGGATAAGCAAAAAAAAAAAGGAAGAAGATAGAAAAGCAAAAAAGGCAAGTCTGGGCAGTCAGCTGAGTATGTTTCTGTGAAGACAAAAGAAATTTCTTACCACACTGCTCCCAGGAGCACCACCATGGCTTAAAAGCATTCTTCTGTTTGGTGGAAGTGTGTGTGCCTGCTTGATTGAGTGGAAGGAGTGCAGGGGAAAAATGAGAACACAAATATGTGTTTTGGCTGTCATACAGTCAATACAGTAATAGGTCAGCAGAAACATCAAAACACTATCAAGAACTGTCTTCAGGGCTGTGAGTGAGCAAAATTTGTTGGGCAATCAGCCAAGGGAAAGGAGAAGAGGTCTTCTGTTGTTCTTAGAGCTCATCAAGGGGCACTAAAGAAGCAAACTGAAATCTCTTTATATTGGAACTGAAATCTATGTTCAAATCTGCATCTGCAGTTTCATTGTGTGTAGCATAACACAACTGCCGTGTTCTCTCTCCTGGGCTGACTAAACCTTGGGGATTAGAAAGTCAATAGTTCACAAACAATTTGTATTATGGTGCAAAAAGTTTTGTATAGTAAGTTTGGGGTGAATCCAATACTCAGGAACAATAAAGTCAGGATTCATTGCAAGTAAATCATTATAACTGTTTATCAACTCTGTACACAGCTTTTGCAAAGCTGCTTTGCTCTAAAAACAAACCAACCAGGAGCACCTGAGAACGTCAAGCCATTTTTTTAGAACTTTCCTTTTTGAAAGACAAGGAAAGAGTCACCAGTGTTCATCTCTCAGAAGGAACTGTAAAAGCTTAAATAAACAGCTTAAAACATTATGTCCACATGCAAAAGGCACACGTATGTCTGCACCCTCCAATACTGTAAACAAGGATCCATTTTTCAAAAGAAATCTATGATAGCCCTTTAATGTTGGATTCAAAATCATATTTTGTGTTCCAGTATCTGGCTTTACACTCATTATCAGTACTAAGTTCAAAATTGCAACGTTTGATAAAATTTAATACAAAAAAAGCAAATCACTTTCTAAAGCAATAAAACTTTTACGGTTCAAGTAATTTCTTGCTTTTCCTATCACACTTCTGACTGGCCTTGGGGGCAGGAATATGTTGGACAACATGGTAAAAAAATGTACAAATTTAAAGAGAGGTGATGCCATTTCTATGGCAGATTGATTTACATGAAAATGATAGATTGCTTGAAGCTTCATGAAGATTTGAACTCATACAGAAAGCAAACCATTAAAAAGCTATTATTGAGTCATCACATGGCTCTAAACCTTTGTAGTATATTCCTTTATTTGTTTGTCTGTGTAACAGAAACAGAGGGCTCAAAAGCTCTTGAGCTTGTGAAACCTGCTCGTTGCTGTAGTACCAAATGATTTGTCTAATTCCCTTTATTAGCTCAGTAGGCATCATTTCCCAGGCAGTCAGTGAATTTTGCTTCACTTAACCAGCTGGCAAAGTGAATACCTTTCTTTTGTGACAATGATCATCTTCAAGTTTCCAACATTACTTTATTCATAGGCAGTTCATATGCAAGTATTTTTATAGCCATTAGTGATTTTAGCTTTGGTGAATCTCTGTCCCACCCTCTTAGTATGCAGCAAGATTAGTATGGGAGCTCCTCTTTCTCTTCCACTTCATGCATAACTTGAATTCATATAGCAGGAAAAAGCATGATGATCTGGAAAGCACCTAAAGGTTCTTTGTGGATGCTTGAGGAGAAATGTTGAGCTAAAATAGGTCTTTTAGAGACATGCAATATTACAGGATCACAGAATGGTTGAGGTTGAAAGGGACCTCTGCAGATCATCTTGTCCAGCTGTCCCTGCAGGGGCACCTGCAGTTGATTGCTTAGGACTGAAGATGGGGACTCCACAACCTCTCTGGGCAACCTCTGTCAGTCTTTTACTATCTTTCCATTAAAAAAAAAAAAAGATTTTATTCCTCCTGAGTCACAGGATATATGGGGTGAGATGGCAAGGTGTTATCAGCGGGGAGGCAGTTTTAGCCTTTGTGAGAAACCCTGCCTTGTCCATAGCTCTGGACACATGTGAAAAGAGATGATATTCAAAGCCATAAGTAGGATTCCAGCTGCAAAACACCTGTCCAAAAGCCATAGATGAAATACTTAGAAAAATGCTTTGAATGTTTGTCCCCAACACATAGGAAGTGCCTTCACAGTAAAATGTACCACATGAGTTAAATGATATTGTAAATTAGTTATTAAGCAGCCCAAATGTTTCTAAACTTCACAGCCCTTTGGGATGTCCTTATCTCAGTAACACAGATAACCTGCTACAAGTACTTGTCAAGCATGATGGGGCAGGATAAACCTGCCTGCAAAGCTTTTTAGGTGCTGTAATGAAAAGGTTTTCACCTTCATATCTGAAGAGTTTGAAACACTGCGTACATGTCAGAAAAACTGACGCTGAGGCAATGCAGCCTTTTCAGCTATATTTTCATTCTTATCACAGTCTTCTCACTTGGAGACAATGAGGAAGAACGCAAAATTCTTTGGCTTGTAGTACAACCAACAAAGGGTTTTCATTTCCCCTATTTCTGCACATGCAGGCTGTATTGAAAGCAGTAACACAATAACTTTTGCTTTTATTCCCTTCACATGAATAAAGGCAGATGATAACAGTACCATCATTATTTGCCACCCTCCCATGTGCATACACTGTTCCAGACCTTCATAGGCAGCCCTTACTATGAAGCTTGCTGGGTGCAGAGGCTGCATGGATGGAATCTGTAACCTAAAGTGAAGGATTTTCATCTTCCTGAGCAAATGAGTCTATTCTGCAAATCAAAATACCCGCAAAAGGCTGTGAAGTACATGAACATGGATTGCATTAATCTATCAGCACAACAGGACCATACCGGGTGATTTGTTCATGGCAGTTCTAACAATCCTGCACTCAAGAAAAGGTTGCTTCCTGAATCATAAGTGAGTCAAAAGCCTTCAGGACATTAGGATTCATTCTCAGGTTTAACACAAACCTGGGTTGTGTGGGGTTTTTTTTAGCCAGAATGTTGGTATGACTTCTGAGGGGGTCCTGCATCCAAAGCACAGTGGGCAGCAGGTCGAGGGAGGTGATTCTCCCACTCTACTCTGCCCTTGTGTGACTCCACCTGGAATGCTGCATCCAGCTCTGGATTCCTCAGCCTAAGAAAGATGTGGAAATGTTGGAGCACATCCAGAGGAGGGCCACAGAGATAACCAGAGGGATGGAGAACCGCTCCTGCGAGGCTCAGCCTGGAGAAGAGAAGGCCTAGGGAGACCTCACAGTGACTTTTTACATGGGCAGTTATTGACAGGACAAGAGGGAATGGTTTTAAACTAAAAGAGGAGAGATTTAGATTAGACATTAGGAAGAAATTTGTTAATTAGAGGGTAGTGAGGCACTGGAACACGTTTCCTAGAGAGGTTCTGGATTCCCCATCCCTGGAAGTGTTCAAAGGGCAGGTTGGATGGTGCTTTGAGCAACGTGGTGGAAGGTGTCCCTGTCCATGGCAAGGGGTTGGAACTAAATGGTTTTTAAGGTCCCTTCCAATCCAAACCATTCCATGATTCCATGGTTCTAGTATATGAATTTACAGAATACCAGGAATAACTGAGGAATGCTCAAGACAGGTCTGTTTTGACATTATCTCCTAATGTGCTGCTGCCCAAATTCAAGAAAGGAAATCGAAAATATGTAATTTCTCCAATATGTCCATATAAGCATCTTCTGTAATTGCCACATTTAATGTAATGTGTACTCTGGAAATATTTTCTGACACATTCTCTTTTTACTGTTGAGTTGTTTTACTTTTTTTTTTTTTTTGCTTTGTAAGTAATGTATCTTTAATGAATTGTGATGCACACTTTACTTTTACTCATTAGTAGCCTGACATGTGGCCTTTCTTTTCTCTTTCAACCTGTGGGTGGCCATGCTCTCACCTGTGAGCTTTGTATGAGCTAAGCTACCAGACATGCAAGACTGATTTTATTGAAAACTAAGTAACTACCCTTGAATTGTTTTCATATAACTGGGAAAAAGTCTGTTTCTCTAAAGCCAGCCATGTAGAGCACTAAAGCCAAGAAAATGTCTCTCATTGACATCCCTGGACTTTGATTTGGGACCCTTGCCAATGTTTTATTTAAATGGGCTTTTAACAGTTTCATATATTTGACTCCTACCAATCCTCAAGTTCAAAAGGAGTAAATGTTCTAGACTTGAATTATAATGTATCCTGCTAGGAAAAATATTCATTTGATTACAGTGGCTGGATGTCACTGTATTTATTTTGAAAGTACAAGCTTTCTGAGATCCAAGACTGGAAATTAGGCACATGCATCATACACACAAAATAAAAGCTATGAAATATCTGAGACCTTTGGAGTGAGAGGGAGGGGGAAAGGTAAGAAAAGAAGAAATGCCTGCAGCAAGCCCTAGAAAAGGGAGAAACAAGCAGGCTTATCACCCCATATGTAGGGGGAGAAGGGGAGGAAACTTTAAGACACAATTTTGCCAGATTGGGGCTCCACAGTTTTCTCATCCTCCCACTTCAAAGACTTTCATACCGTCTCAGGGCTGCCACCAAGGGCTTCCCTCCTGTCTCTGGTATCTCCTGAGACCATGGGGGCTGAAGCTGCCCCCAGGACCACTCAGGGGCTGTTCACTTTCATTAGGCACAACCTGAAGGGCACTGGGGACCCTGAGGGGACAAGGAGAATGCTGAAAGGAGTCGCCTTCCCCTGGCATTAGCACTTCCTCAGCTTCTAATTTTGCCCAACACAGTTTGTCTACTAACATGGCTTATTTAAAGCAGGGGTAAATCTGATTATCTCTGTTCTGTCCAGTAGATTCAATCCTCAGAAAACAAAGCACTTTTTATTACTATTACGTGTGTATTGCCCTCAGTGTTGGCAAATTCTCTTTCTTTTTTGAAAATTGAGAATGCAATTTCAAAAACTCTGCAGTGGAGAATTGCATTTTATATTCAGAGACGTTTAAATTCGTAATATATTTATTTTTTAAATAAAAGATACTGAGATATTTGAGCATTTTGTATTCATTTTTATTTTATGTGTAGCTTCCTTATACATAAAATACTGAAGTAACATGGTAGGAATTAACATAGAGTTTTCCTCTTCCTCTACAAAGCTGGCCAATGCAGGTCAAAACTCTTGTTCCCCCTTTCTGTGTTACAACAAAGCAGGGTTATTCTCCTTGGAAATACAGTTTTTAACATTAGTCATTGTTAGGAACCGTGTCTAGTTTGAAGCTAAAAAAACCCTACAGACTTTCTTCACCTCTAGTTTAACCCATTTTGAAGTAAAACTGCAAGAATCAAGTCTCAACGGCTTCCAAATGAAGTGCCATAACCCCAGAAATGTGGTGACACCTACACAGAGTTCACAAGCTGGACAGAAATTGAGCTGCATGGCTCTATCATGCCAGGAGGTTTGAAAGCTTAGAGGTAAAATGGCAAGGAATAAAAATAATTATACAGGCATAACTGCTTGACACGATGGTAATTTTCATCAAGGTTAATAATTTTCATTAACATTATTGAACAGGAGTTATAGACCTTATTTTCAAACTTCTATTTCCATATAGGGAATTCATTTTACTTCCTATTATACATTTTTAATTCTACCTTGCATCTTATCTCATTCTCTTTTATCACTTTTGGATGCCCAGTTACTTTCAATTAAATATTAACAACCATCTTTTAATCTGTCCTGTAATTTGGAAACAGGAGAACACTGCAATGGTTCTTGTCTTTCCAGGGGACAACATTTCTGTTCAGTGATGGAGGAATCCAAATGGCAGTGCATTTATCTCAAGGAATATCAGGCCCTGGGTGACAGCATATCAATTGTCCTGCCACTCTTATCCAGTGGAACGGTGTGAAAATGTCAAACCAGATGAAAGGCTGCCCTCTGTGTTTCCATCCAGGACGGATGTTCTTGTGGGAACAAGCATCTGAGAGAGGGAAAGATCATCTGCTTAGATACAGCAAGTATATTTCAGTTTTGGAAATGTGTCTCCCTTTCTGGGGGCTTTTCTGAGGCCTCTGCGCCAGGTCCGAGCATCAGGCAGCAATTCAGGTCGCAGGAAGTCTTGTGATTGAAGATCAGGAATCTAATCTCTTGTTAATCTGAGCATTCAAAATCCCTTTTATAGTGGGACTGTGTTGCTTCAGCAGTGTTACTAGAAGCACTGACTGCAGATGAGCCACTGTTTACAGAGGATACCCTCATGGCATAAACAGCAGGAGGGTCACTGCTCTGTCTCATGATTTTTGAGGTGGAATTTTGGGATGTTTTGTGGCCTCCCTGGCTCAGTGGTAAAAGAAACACTCCACCTCAACTTTCCCCCTTGATGATGATTTCCAATAGAGATCACAGGTTGTCAGCACACCTCAAGCTGTGATGTATGTGTGCAGTCAAGGATATTGTCACTTCGTCAATGGAGTGAGGAAGGACATCAAACATGATGACATGACATTCTGAGTCAACTTTAAAATGTCTTGTTTCAGGACAAGCTGTAAAGTGATTATTCATTTTAGATAGAAGTTGGTGCAGGTTTTTTCTTGCCTTCTTTTTCCTAAAAATGACCCATAATAAGACTTTTTTAAGCTACCCCGAGGACTGAGAATCTTTATCCTCTGTGTGAGGTTGATACCTCACAGACCAAGTCTGTGAAGTTTTTTAATGTGTGCAGTACTAAATCAAGATTGCCTTAGACCTCACTCTGATTTGCAAATTAAAAACAAATAAAAAATCTCCATTCCATATCCTTTAACTAATACATTTCCATATTTTTTCCTGTAATTCAAAAATGCTTGATTTAAATGGAAGCTTCTCATATCTTGAGAATGTGATGCTGTACGATGACTACTCAGGGAAAATGCTTTTTTGTTCAAAAATAAACATTTTTCTGCCATCTGCCATTCAGATTTGTCTTTTAAAAAGTGGTAAGCAACATCTAGAAGATAAGGATTCTTTCCTATTACATTCATACTCAGAAAGACGTCTTTTAGGTCTGGACACAGGTTCTCAGTGCTCTGTTAATAAATTAATCACCTGTTTCAGAGAGATTTAAAAGACTTCAGTGAGTTCTATTTCAGTGAATCCTACCTATATAAAATTTATCTGTTTGTATTATAGATATGCTAAAGGACAAGAAGAGGTCAGAATTTATAAGAACTCCAGGAAGAAATTTGATGAAATTTCCAAATATTTGCATAATCCCAGTCCCGGGAAGTTGAGCATGTGTTAACTAATATTAAATATTAGCAGAGATGTGGGATCACAAGCTAATACTATCTATCTATGCTATTGATAATCCTATAATTAAATAGGTCACTGATTTGCTTTATTTTTATCTTTAGCAAGTTTTTACTAATATTATTGTTAATATAACTAAAATATAAGGAATTTTCATTCAAATGTAGTCCTCAAAACTGGTTACAGTCTAATCTCTGTTAAAACAAATTTCTTTTCCATTTTTATTTTACTTTGAAGTGTTTTAGATGTTGAGATTAGAAAAAGAGGATTTATTCAGGAAAAAAATATTCTAATTTCTGGGGTAAATATTTAAAGTTTTGGCTGATCCTTTTACCCAAATCTTTGAACCATCAGAATTTTGAGAGGGCATTTCAAACATTACTTGTTCAGTAGCTCTGGGTGACTTATAGTGTCAGTCAATCAGTTGCCAACATTTCATCATTACAAATGTTTTCTGTTCAGAAAGTGACCCCCAGCGTTGTCATAATATTTAAGGACTGTGGACAATGAAACAAAGACTGGGTTGTCAACATTTGAAAATCACATAAAAGAAAAGACTGAGTAAAATTTCAAAAAACTCCACAAAAGAATTGAATGGATAATTGAATAATCAATATATGAGAGATCTATATTTATATCTTTCTATATCATGTTCAAATGGTACAGTGGATCTTACAATACAGAGTACAATTCTGGTCCTGTTCATTTAGAATGGATATGAAGGTTTTGGATTACAGAAACAATTAGTCTTCTATACAAAATATTGATATTTATTTTACATTGAAAAAATAAAAATACATGTAATCAAGCCAACAACTAAAAAAAAGAGAAAAAAATGCAAAGGGATGACAGTAAATGTCATTTTACTTCAGTTTTATAAAAATACTAGATAAGCATATATCATTAAATTAAAAGCAATTAATTTAAATTTAGCGAAAGCAATTATTCTTTTACATGAAAAACACTTACCTGGTAAAACTCTGTCAGAAGCTATGTGGAAATTGAGATTATAAACTGACCTCTGTGCATTAAGATTTTAACACTTCACAAGTGAATTATGTGGGCATCTTTGCATTATGGAAATGAAGACAGAAGAATTTCCCAAGATGAAAAAAATGCTTGAAATAGAGTTTCTTGTATTTCCCTTTGAAAACATGTTCCAAACCTTTATTTTAGACATGGTTCTAGATTAAGTCAATCTCTGTATCACTTCTGACATAGCTTTATGAAAAGGTTCCTATTTGCTACAGGTCAAGGTATAAATACCAATCTTATGTACAGATGTCATATTTTACATGCTGTTTCATCCATTTGTGTATCCACCTGAATCCTGAGACAATTTTGACACAACTGGTAACTCAGTTTTGGGGGAGGGCTTTTTTTAAGAAGCTTTGGAAGGCCTAATAATCTTTAAACTGACAAGTATCATGCCAGGCCTTTGTTGTAGATCAATTATCTTAAGCTAAAATGCTAATTAAAACTGGTTTACCTTTCCAAATATTTCTTGGGAATATCATCAAGCAATCTTTGAACACCTCTGAAGAAAAATACTGCTTTCCACAGTTAATGAGGAAGAAAACCTAAAATGGCTGAAAGATTACTGCAGATAAGGAAACACATCCAGCTGCTGAGAAAAACAGAGAGACTAAAATATTTTCAAATTCTTCCTTATAACATGTACTCTTTGTAACATTGAATTAAATGTTGACTCATCTCTACAATGCCTACTTTTTCTACAGGTGCCAGCCATCAGAGGGCAACTGGGAGAGCTCCACTGGGACAGTAGGTAGCAAAGCAAAGTCCCTTCTCACACAAAGCAACCTGCTGTAGCTCTTCCTGCTTCAAAGCAGCATTTCATCTCTTTGGAAATCGTATTCCATAGCATAAAGAAAATAACCCACTGAGACTGACAGCGACATTCCTCACTGCTCAAGTGGCTTCCTTTGAACAGCTGTTTAGACACCACTTTTACTTCACATTTGCTCTGAAGAGATAGCAAATAATGAGTGTAAGCTGGAAGAAAACATTTGAGTTCCTGGGAAGACACCTTATCTGTATTGCAACTACAGTGGGCCAGCAGCAGTGTCCATTTGTTTTTCACTGACACTCGGATCCCGTGTCCTGCTGAGTGAGATGAAACACAGCTCAGTGGTAACACTTCTTCTATTTTCTCATTCTAAAATAGGTAGCAGAAAGTCCTCGAGGGATGGATCCAGAGAATGGTTTTAGGTTTTCAGCTCAGAGAGCAGTGGGGAGGAAAACAGTGCAAAGGTTCGTCATGTTTCTGTCAGTACTTTGGTTGCAAGAACTCCCTGGACACACCTCCCTAAACCCAGCAGTGGGACACAGGACAGACAGAAAAGTCACACTGAACGCTGATAATACAGCAAAAATGCAAAGAGGGAGAAATGGTTTATGAATTATTCGATGTGCATGGATTGTCTTGAAGAACAGTGAAAGTTTAAGAAAGATTTTACAAGTAAACTCAAAAATTTTGTTGCCAATAACTCTATGACAATTTAATATTGGCTTTGGTTGCCACTTTTCCTGGAGTTGAACAAAATGAACAACTTCCCTTTATGTATCCTAAGGGCTTGTTTCTAGAATAATGATCAAAACAATTTTGCATAACCAGCTGCAGTTACAAATAATTTGGAATATTTCTTTCAGCTACTTACATGGAATATTTTTGACTTCTACACTGTTTGCATTTTTTGTTGAGTTTCAACACAAGTTTTAAAGCTGAGTTGAACCGACATTACATCAACTGAAGGTAAAGAAGAGCTTTGCATGAGCAAAAAATAAAAGAGGTGCTTTGGATTCTTGTATGGCCCGTAGAGCTGTTTTGCTTTTTCCATAAAGAAAGTGTGTAAAAATTCAAAAAATTTCAATCACAGACACCATTTGTCTTGAATCACAGGATTTCTAATGATTTCAATAACGTGAAATATGATTACAGAAAGGCAAAAAAACACATATTGGTTTTCAGTATAAGGTTTGTGATAAATTTAATTATCTCATTCAAATTTGCTAAAGTTGCACTATTTTATTTTTGCAAGATAGTGGTTGGTGGGTTTTTTCCTATTTCACTTTTTTTTTTTCCTATTTCCACTCATTCCACAATTAAATGAGTTACTGTGTGATAATCTGCATAAGTAATACTGGTACTATGCTCCAGATTAATCCAGTCCTGATTTTGCCACTACCATCCCAAAAAAAGCTGTATGAAATAAAGTAGGATTATCTGTGGGTTAATCATGTATAATCCAGGTGGAAAAATGTGTGCCTTAGACATCAGCATAAATGTATAGGTCATGAAAGAACAGCAATGTCTAGAGATTGGTAGGCTACTTCCACAGTTGTATAGATTATTATTTGAAGGATACATGTAGCAATGCACTCTGCTGACACTTGGAAAATACAGCAAATATTTTGCAGAATACATCAACTGCTCAGCTTTGTGTGCAACACTGAGCTTTTATGACGTATTTTATTATTAAGGATTAACTACAGAATCAGCTTGTAATAGGATCATAAATCTTTAATTACAGTTCAGTATGGTACCAAATAAAATTGCTTTTGAAATGAAACATTTTATTAAATTATCAAAATAAAGAAATTTCTTTCAGAAGTAAAGAAATCATAACTTCTTAGGGAGAAGCTGAGGTGTGCAAAACTCCCCCGACTTCAAAGGATGAGAGTGTCTGCCCACTGATTATCATGGAATCATACTATTTTTTATTCTTTTAATGTCCATTAAAAATTCAGGTGCCTCTGTGATTCTTATATTTATATTTATTCCTTAACCTCTCAATGGTGTCAGCTCTAATTATGTAAGAGCTCTTATCCCAGGGAAGTGGCTTGGCATGACATCTTTTTCTGCTGTCAAAGATCAATACGGTGAAGAAACAGCAGGTTGGTGGAGAGATGATTTTCTTCAAGAAACAAGAGCATTCACTGAAACTTTATTAAAAATAAAGCAGGAATTTCTTGCCAGTTGAGACATGAATGTCCATTGCTGTCATTGCAGCTGCAATTTCAACTCCAGCTGAAATTTCCCTGCAGTGACCTTTCCAACTACTTTTCTCCTCAGGTCCCAGGGCTGCCTACAGGATCTGGGTTGTGCAAACGACTGTGCCTGAGTGATGGGGCTCAAAGGCTGCAGCGATGGGAAAGTTTTTAAAACATTCAAACCCACATATTATTGCCTGAATGGATATTTTAGGCATCTCCCAAATGGATAATTTCTCTGACCTAAGTTTTAATTCTTGATGTGTTCAGTTCAAAGGGCAGGCAGGACTAGGCCCAAGAGCAGGAGACATGGGGCAAACATCATATCTGCTCTAGAGAGTGTATAGTGCATTTAAATACTTTTCTGCTACGTTAGTCTTCAACATTTTGTATTGCTTTTTTTTTCAAACAGTACCTGACTTTTATATGGGAACATTCTCTGGACCATACCCTTGGATTACACCAATGAGTGGAAAGGCAATATATCCTACCCACTCCTAAACTTTCATTCATGTTGAAGGGAAAATCTGTGCCAAAGACAGTGAACTGCACTAGGAAAATGTTCTTTGCAGCTATGTCCTGAATAGATGTGTAAAGAGGTAGTGCTTCAACTGTAAGTCAAGGGAAAAAGGGGACCCTTGTTTTCACAGAAAATATTTTCCAGCTCATTGATGTAAAACCCAGTCCATCCTTACTGGAGTACACAACATGAGGAATTCTTTCACATCCACAGTTAAACTGGGCAAAACAAATATTCACGTGGTGAAGCTGCATCACAACATCTGCTGGTTTAAGTGGTTCTTTCCACTCTGTGTAAATATAAAAGATCACTGGCAAGCAAGGTTTGTATTGGTCCCAGGGCTGTTCCATAGAATGTCAGTTAAAAATTAAAATTAAGGTGATTTTTGCAAGTGAAACCAAATTTGCATTCTCTGTATACAAATGTGCCTCACTGACACATTGGCATTACAAAGATTAAAATACAGAGAAAGGTACCTCTGTGTCATTCCCCCTACCACTCTCTTGACCCTCTCTTGACTGCTATTACTGTCCTTTTTTTTATTTTTGGACTGTCTCTGCTTTCCTCTTCTGGAAGTACCAAGACACTATTTCAAAGGTGAGAGTGCAGTGTGTCGGCTGTTACTACATAAAAGCAAAAACCACAGGCAGTGAAGTGGCAGTAACATAGATTTCAAGTTGGCTGGACAACACACCCAAGAGCTCTGGTGGCAGGTGGGGACAATTGGCTCTGAAATTCATGACTCCATGGCCATCAGAGTTAAGTAGTTTTAACACTGACACTGACTACCTTCTCTGCAATCCTCCAAATACACATAGGTACAGCTTCACACATCCCTTACTATTATACTTCTTTCTATCCTTCAGAAACAGCTTTTGTCCTGTGGTCTAGAAGAGGTAAATTTGCAAGTTTGGATATTTTTGCCATAGGAACTCAACAGGAATTTTGCTTCCAGCAATTACTGAGTCTCATATCCTGTGGTGAATATTTCCAAAATGGGCACAATGGCTGTGCTCTTTAGTAGCACAGACTGAGAAGAATGCAGCTGTAGAGTGAAATGGCAGTGAGGATGCCATATTTCAGGCTTTTTCTGCTTTTATTTATTCAACCTTGCATGTTCTGAACACCCATTTGCAATTGGTTCATAATATGTGCTGCCGGTGAATCTCCTGGGTCAGTTCCCAAAAAAACCTCAGTTTGTGCAAGAGCTGGGATTTCCGTAACACCAAAATGCAGACAAACAGCAGTATCACAAGGCAGGAGTGGATGATAAAATAAAGGTTGCCTAATCTGAAAGAGCAAACAGAACTACACATTAACTAAAGCATTATGATTTATTGCACATAAAAGGAGTGCAATTGGATGACTACATGGTGCATCATTCCCAAAAAGGAGGAAATTTAGATTTTAAGGGCTTTTTATCAGATTTAAAAAAAAAAATTCAGTGTCACTGGGTTTTCAATGCTTGGCTCTACTTAACTGCAGAATAGCCTTCAGTTACCAGTACACTCCAATTTTTAACACCACTATATGTTAGGCATATATGCAAAAAGTTATGACCTACCCCAGTTTTTTCAGTCTATTTTCACAGCCCGTTTCCCTAGGCAATCCAACTTGTGATTTTGTTTTTTAATATACTGCATGGAAAAGTATAGGTAGCTTAAAGTGACAAAAAAAAAACACCAAAAAGAACATTCAGAAAGTTTGTACTTTTCTTTTCCTAAAAGGTTCCAAGCTTATTAGAATATGTTTATGAATGAGTGCCACAAATAATTTACCTAAATTTGTGAAATGCTCATATATCAAATTTCACATTACCTTTGTTTGTTTGTTTGTTTTTAACCAAACCTGCATTCCAGAATAGACAATTAATTAAATATTTCCTTGCTGACAGATTTTTTTCTAACTTAATATTATTTTTGAAAAAAATTATGTGGATAGCTTTTGGGTGGGTTTTTTGGGTGTAGAGGGTTTTTTTTTTGGTGTACTGGTCTCCCTGCTGAATGAATTTTATAATGTCAGAGAGACTGAGAGGTCATTTCTTACTCCATTTCCTCCAGCTATAATTTACTACAGGAATTGTAGATGTATGTGAACTATAATACAGGAAATAAAAAATAGCATTTCTCATTATATTGACATTACTGTGTATACTGAATAAAAGACTACAAACTTAAACTCCAAGCTTGGTGGAACACAGGCCATTTACGTTTGGATTGCAGAATTTGAAAGGGCTATACTTCTGATTTTATTTCTTCATTAATGTTTTTATACATACGGATTAATTCTACTGGGCAAATAAGATAAACTCTCTTGTATATAAATGAAAAATATTTATGTATAATATATATTTGTGAAGTCAGCAGCCCAGTTGCAGTGATAATTATATGCTGGCAGAGAGCATCTGGCAGGGTGACCTCATGGATGGACAGAAAATCTGCATGGAAAACAGACATTTGACTTGATCTCAGGAAAAAGTTGGAGAAGTTCGTGCTTACCACACAAAAATGTCCTGTGTGCACATGTCAGAGGGATGACATTTCCCCAGAAACACCTTGAGAAAGCAGGTTATCTTCTGAGGTTGAGGGTTCCCCTGGCATCCCTCCTTTGCACCTATAGCCTTGAAGCCACTGCCTCACCTATGGGTAGAGGGATGAGCTCTTGCCTTGTCAGGGTGGGAGATCTTCATCTTGGTGGTCACAAAACCTATTTTTTTTTCTTCCAGCCCACACAACTGCTTCCCTCTGCTTTGCTGTTTTCCTGCAAATACCTGAGGCAGAGAGCTGATGTTCTCCTAGGCAAGGCCACATGTACTTCCTCTGGGATGAAATTCAGGCAAACAAAAGTCAAAATTTATGCTCTAGGAAGCAGCTTCCATTGAAAATTCCTTGTGGCTGTGATCTTGCTGTATTTTCTACAGGAGAGGTACTATTTTAAATCCAACACTCTCTAAAGCCTATGACCCCACAGCAACCCATTCACTCTGCTGGATCCCTTGTCTTTCATCCTTCCCCAGCCCTCCTTACTAAAGTCTCAATTTATCCCCAGTTTTTAGCAACTTTCTGTCATGACATCACTAGGTATGTTCCCATGTCCTTCATGGAAAATGAAATCAGGTTTTGTATTTATATTTTAGGCTTTATAGCTTTTTTTTTTAGATGCTCTTGCTGCACAAGTTTGTGGAGCTGTAGCAGGAGGATATGGCACTACTATTTCAGATCCAGCCTTGGAGAGATTCCTTGTCTTTCAAAGCAGCTCCTTTTAAAGGGGGTTCCTACTCTAAGCAGAGAGTAGAAAGGAGGACACACAATTTCTTTAGGAAAAATTTCATTTTGGGGTACTATTTCAAGATTTTTTGTCTGAGGTGTAGTTTAAAAATTATGTTTCTAATCAAGAAGCAACAAATATGCAAAGCTCAGAAGCCAACACAACAACATAATGAAAATGTAGCCAATCTTATAAAGAGATCCTGTCTCATTCTTTCAACAGCTAATGTAGTTGTGTTGGCAACGATGAGCACAGACTCAATAAGGAGCAGAAACCATATGAAAAACACATAAAATGACAACCTGCTGTCACATCTCCTTGAGTTATGATCTCATCATGATTTCCAAGCTAAGTCAGCCTTTACCTTGTCAGTAATTTGATAGGACACCTGATAAGGGACACCCATCACATTTGTAGGAAGTGGAATTTTTGGATAAGAGATTGATGCTATCATTCCGTTCCCCTCTATAGCCCAAACCAGTGCTGCACTTTATTCCTAAAATTCAGCTCAAGTGTTCTGGGCTGCCAGAGGGTAACACAGCAACCAGATCCTGGCCCCTAACTCTGATTAACTTTCCCACTGCAGGTTTCACCAGAGAGTCTTATTAATCAGAGGTGCGCTGTTCAGGTTCTAAACTGAGAAATTAGTTTTTCTCAGCCTGCATTACCTTTGTAGCTTTAATTACTTTACAGCTTATTTCTTTCCTTCTGTTTCTGTTAATGCACGTTTTCCTGATACGGTGTGCAGTGTGTATTTGCACTCATACATGAATCCACTCCATATACATCTGTATTTGAACCACAGAAATTTCAACCCTCCCAACATTTGTATAGCCCTTGCAGACACCATAGGAACTGATGAAAATACCTGTTTCCTTGGTGATATAATTGCTATTCATGATACACCATCCTTCACCACACTTTTAAAATAAATATACCTGCATTTTTTATGCATTTGAAAATGCATAAGCACTGTGCTGTTTATGGGGGCATATAAGATCCAACATCCTTCAGTTCAGAGCTTTCCATGTCACCTCCTAAATCAGTACATGGAGGGCATGAGACTGCCTCTGCAACAGGAGACAGTGCAGACCCTAAATATTTTGTTTGTTCTGGGACACAACACATCTTTTAGCTGCCACAGCTCTTAGCTATTCTTATAACTATTCTTTGCTATTATTCCAAATATGAGTTTAACCTGTAGCTTAGTTCACCAGAGCTATCCAGAAACATGGACATAAATTGCAAACAGTAAAATAAAACTTCACACATCAAATGAGAATATGGAGCAGAAAGATTTGATTCAGGGCATACTGTCCATGTTGCTGCATGGATGTAATTTCCATTCCTCTGAGAGATTAAAAGGAAGAAATAATAAAGAAAATGTTGTAACTCAGCCTATCACTAAGATCTGCAGCAGGGGAATATTGATTTGGCACTGCTAACCCTGAGGAAAGGCAGGAGTTTCTGCACTTACTGCAGCGGTAATAAGGTGAAGCTGTACTTCTCAATGATGTTCCACTGCAAACAATCAATATTCAAGTCTGCTGTTTTCTACAGGAGAAGTCCACAGTAGGAGAAGATGAGGAATTAATTGCTCTTCCCACATAGATTTTAACACACTCACTATGGAAATATGTTAGTTCTGTGCTTTTTACCTGAGGATTGAGAGAGGGCTCTTGGACTTTGGTGTACTCGGGTTTGGCTTGTAAAGCCAGTTTAGATGCTGCTGTGAGATTAGCACTGCTGGGAATATAAACTGGATACTGAATTTTAATATGGCCAGACTTTTTTTTCCTGATTTTCCTGTTGCCTTGCACTGTTAGCAGTCAACTGTTAATGTGAGCAGTTACAGACTCTAAGTCTTGGGAATGTTATATGTAAAGAATTAATTTCCTTAATGCACTTTATATCCATGGAAATGTTGTTAATGACTTCTGCCAATGACTGACTGTGAGACTGCAGTCATAGTCTCTCTCTTGCTGCCTCTCACATTTCTCAACATTGCTTCGTCCACTTCAATTTAAAGCAAAGCAAAACAAAAAAAACAAACAAAACCCACAAATGAACAAAAAAACTAACCTCCCAAACAAACAAACAAAACCAAAAATAAAATTAAAAAACCCACACACAAAAAAACCCAAACCAAACCAAACCAATCAACCAACCAACCAACCAACAACAAAAAAGACATAAAACAAACAAACAAAAAAAAACAAAACCAAAAAAAACCACACACACACACAAAAAACCAAACCAAACCAAAAAAAATCACCAAAAAAAAAANAAAGAAGTCAATATTCAGCCAATATCCACTACTTGTTGAGGACAGCTCTTCCAGGCACTCTGAAGGCCTGGCAATGAAAATTTTAGTACATGGCAATGTAGGAATTTGTGGTTTAGGGCATAAATGTATAATGTACAACCTATTCCATAATATCCTCATTTGTGTGGATACTAATCCTGAAGTGTGGATGCGGGAATGCTGAATGATTCTGCTCTGCTCCACCCTGGAAGAGCAGGCAGGCATCACCCCAGCCCTGAGTGCAAAGTGGTCAGTCACTACAAGTGCTCCCATAGCCTCCTTTCATACTTGTTTTTCCCACTGTACAAAAATCTAATTTTCCTTCATGTTACTCTGCTGGTACATTATCATCCACTTCTGTGCCCTTTCGTGCTGCTGAGATGGTGAGAAAAGCGTGAGGAAGCAGGGAGTTGAGTGTTCTGTGAGTTGAGGGCCAGTGTTTTAATCGTTACAATAATCTACTTTTCTGATTTCCAGCAAAAATGAAGCCCAAGTAAATTGAAGGGGACATTGTTGCTTTTTTTCCTTTATTCTGGAACATTTTCCAGTTTTTAACACTGCAAACTTTATTTTAAATGTTTATTAATGTTGTGGCTACAGAGAGGCTCAGCCAAATCATGGTTCCTCCTTCCTTTTATTACAGATTAAACATCACAGAAAGCTACAGAAACTATACCCAAGTCTTTCCAAAGGTGATGCTTCACCTGGTAAAATGTTTGTTTGGCTCAGCGGCCACAGGCACCTCCCATTTATCTGTTTCTCACACTGTTAGTAAGCTCTCACCTGAATAGATCAACAGCGTTCTGTAACACCCAAAACAGGAGTATGGGATGATTTATATAGGAAATTTCAGCTATTCTTCAAAGCTCTGGAATTTAAATCCTAAAATTCAGATCTAGGCTTTTGGCTTAGGTTTAACCTTAATTTGCACAGAGCTGTGAATATAATGTCGTGTTGTAGCCTTCTCCCAACCTTTTCCAAATTTTCCTTTTCTTAAGGCCAACCGCATGAAATCACTTCAATAACTTCTTTGGGTGGAGATCCTCCCAATACTTTTGTGGTTACATAGTATATTACAACCAAGTTTACATCAAGTCGCAGAAAATTCTGGCAAACCACCCAGAAAATTCTTGGAAAACAATTTACCATGTTTGGTTTTTTTGAAGTTGTTTGGAAATAATGCTAAGTAATTATCTCTTTGGTAACGGGAAAGTTGAGATGGAAATCACCGTAAATATAAAAAACTTCATAACTCTGTAAGTGTGGTTGTCTCCTAAAGAGATTACAATATACTATAAGAAGATCTGGTCAAATGTCTACCCATCAGCAAAATAAACACCCTCTGAACTACCATAGGTAACTGATACTAAAATTATTAAAATCTTAAATGAAAAATTGATCCTGTAGAAAACAAGGTCAAACCCTAGAAAGTACTGCACATGTGTTGTCTAACCACTATCTCCAGCAGGGACCTAGTTTTGGCTAGAGGCCATACTTTGCTTTGTGAAACTGTTTTAGTTAACAGTAAATAACCCAACATATTTTTAAATGTCAAAAAGAAAGAAAACAAAAATCAAGATAAATTTGTATTTTTCTTAAGAGCTATATCCACATGGACTTTGCTGAAAAAAAATTTCACATATTCTTTCCTTAATAATTCTTCTCCTAACTCCTAGTTAATTTTGCACATTTTCCAAGATGCACTTTCACCTTCCAGAAAAGCCATTTTCTCCAATTTTTATCAACTGTTAATTTGCTGCTCCCTTCTTGGGATTTCTCACTCCTGATTCATGAATCCATTAAAAAGACTTTCCTTTGAAAAGTCACCCCCACTGCTGTGACAATTATTTTCCAGTGTTGGTGCTGGCAAGTAGAACTTGTGGCTCTCCTGAGCAATTAACCTGGCAGTTATCAATAGCAAACACTGTGCACTGGAACAAAATGCCACGGAGTTGAGAGCTGTGAGGTGATGGATTGTACAATGCAGCTAATGGAAATGTAATTGTAAAATGGTTAGCACATCTGACTCCTTTGAACCCCTGGCAGATGACACGCTTAAGTAATGGATTTAGAAAGCTCCATCTCCTGCCTTCCTGTGTTCTGGGCACCATGGAAAAGCAGCAATGCCTGTGTATGTATGTAATATGTGTGTGTATTTTTAAATAGGGAATAGCAAACAGCCCATACACAATTCTCTGTGACAGGGTTTCTTAAAACTGTGCGGATCAGCGTACGCAAATAGAGATCTTTTAAATCATGGTTATTTTACAGAATTCCTTACATCGATAAAGTGATGTTTGTACTCAAACCTCCACTGCTTAGAGCCTGGTGCTCCATTTCATACTTAACCAGTAGGCTTCCTGGTTTTACAGTGTGCTCGTGCTGGGCTTTTCTCTGAGAGTTTGGCTGAGCTGCTCCAGGTGCAAGGCAGGCAGCACTAACTTGACATTTTATGTGCTCTCCATGCAGCAGCTGGTCCTGCAAGGGTTCAGTTTGTGTTGCACTGCTGTGCAAGCACATTTCTTTAAACAATTGTCTCTTGCTTCTCTTTCCTCTCTGAAATCACCAGGTTTACTGTGGTTCACCAAGCTCTGTGACTGGACATGGCAGAGTCTGTGCTCACCCTAAAGCAGTGAACTTAGTCAGCAGTAAAGCCTGCTGAGGTTTTACATCTGAACTGCTGGGTTTGTATGCCACATCACTCCCTGTGGTAGATCACACTGTTTCACATTTTTAATTCATAGGAAACTCTTTTGGTATGTAAAAAAAGTTCCTTTATAATCAAATGCAAATGCTCAGTACTCTTGGCAATTCTTTTCTACTCTCTATCCCACTGAAGATTTGTTAATTATCTGATTTAACACCAATTCCTTATGGTGACAGCTGACAGGAACAAGTACTGGGTATCTGAGACTGGTCCAGGGTTCTGAAATTGTACAGCATCTCGAAACATGATTGGACTTGCTTGGTGCTAAAGAACATCTGAAGGTTATTATAACTTCTGTAAGGTACAGACAAGCTGCATTTAGTACTGTACTATATGCTTTGTCAAATGTAACAGCTCTAAAGTTATACATTAGCACCATAAAATTGAAGTGTTCTTGAATATTACATTAATAGCAATTAATAGGGAATTAGTGCCACCTAATGTAAAAATGTAATCCAAATGTCTCTGAAAACATAAGGGAATTCTTTCTCAGTCTTTTCTTTCCATTTGTAATAAACATTAGTGAAATAAAAATTATCATGTATTATGGAGCCGTAAAATATTATGTATTCCTATGGCATTAAATGTCATCTATTACTATTAGATAAACTTTACCTTTGATTAGCAACAAATATTCTGTTTTTTTCTGAGAAATTGGTCATTTCATAATGCTCTAAGTGATTAATCGTGGTAATGAAATACCTCCCTGTCACAGTCTGTGTAAACTGTAATTATTTTGGCCACAGTTTTGCAAAGGTGTGTGCAAGTTCTTAATTGCACTCAGGTGAGGGAAATTAAGTGCATGCATAAATATTATTGTGGATAGAAACAAGGTCCTATGTGTAGCATTTTTCTCCTTTTACTAAATGTATAACCCTGAATTCCAAAGATGACTCAGTCTCTCTGGATGTTTTATAGGAGAAAAATAACCCTTTAATAAGTATTAGTCAGAGCAAAGATAAATACAGTGAAGGAGCACTCCGGTTCCTAAATAATTGCCTATCAGTTATTTGTTATTTGGATCAAATTTGCCAAGAGAAAGAGCAAAGAGAAAGAAATCATTCCTTAAAAAAAAATAAAATAAAGTTGCATTTTCACCTGTAAAGACACATGTTGCAGTATCCAGAGTAATCTAAGTAAGAAAGAACAGTGAGCACTCTTGGGCCCAAGTCATGAAGTTCCTATTTTAGGCCTAATTAAAGGGTTTGCTGAAATAGTTTTGTTTTATCTTTGCTGCTAAATTTGATACCAACAATATGGTGAACACTATTATTACATTTAATGTTTTAGAAATTATGCATTTTTGCGGAGATTGTTTAAGATATTGCCACTGTTACCATAGTAGGCCTTCAAACATTTGAGTGGGGATGAAGGAAGGGCAGCCACTGGCAAATGCTTTGTTTTGTTGGTTTTACAGTGGGAGTAAATAAGTCCATGACACCTTGAAAAGAGTCAGAATGAAGTGGAAGTAAATGATATTGATGGAGTTTTTGAAAATATTTAGGTCATGTTTTCATAACCACTTCCAGGTGGGCAGAAAAGCAAGTACTTTGGTTTTGTCACATGACTGATAGTCTGTCATAAATGAGGTGAGGAAAAAAGTGCCCCATTTCAGCTATTCTGCTTTATTCAGTAATTATGGTGAATGTCTGATTGAACCTGATCATAGCACTTCAAAAGAGTGAGGGCCAAAAACCACAGCATCTATATTTCTAATGTGGATTTTGTAAGATCTATCATTTAGTTACATCAAAATTTATAGCGGGATACATCATTTTTCTTAAAATGAAACCCAAAATTTATAAAAAATTATAGAATCAACTAAATCTTAAAAAAGCAACCCACAATTTGCCCCAATGAGCTTGAATTTGGGAAGCATTAGAAAGGCAACTGTTATTTTGAGACATAAACAATGAATATTGTGAGAGATTTTATAAAAAATTTCAACACAATCCAAATGTTTTAACCAAAATACAATACTTAGTGAGAAATGCAGCTAGATAACGTGTTTTGACTCTTACAGTATGGGATGACTTTTGCTAAAAAAACTTTTAATAAATGAACTGCATACATTTCCTTCCCCACCAAAGTAACTTAAAAAACACACAATCTTTAAGCAATAGTGCATAATAGAAAATTCAAAATCTACTTGTAAAAGTAATAATTTGTGTCATGCACTCATTTATTTTTATTATAGTTCCAATGTAGCTCATATTTTTGTTACCACAATCCAAATGATAAACATGGTTTTGGCTGCCTTTCTATAAGGTTGTATATTTAAAACTCTCAGCACTGCTACTCATTCTGATGCATAGAAAATGCATTCTGGAACAAATTGCACAATGTTGCTCTGGCTTTTGAGATAGTTTCATGATTCTAAATGTAAAAGGTTGGCCTGTTTCAGAAAGACGCAAGTTTGACAGACACAGATGGAAAGCTGAGGTGTTTCTGCTGAGTTAAGCTACACTTGGGGGTGCCCAAATGCCCCTCTTCTTGGTCAAATGTCCTGGACAACAGCACCTGGTAGGATACTCAATTGTACAGAGTTCTCAAGGACAGAGTGAACATCAGGGACCTGCACTATCCCTCATTTTGGTTAGATGACCTAGACACCAGCAGCTGTAAAGCTAAAAATGTGAGCATAAACCTGCTAATTAAACTCCCAAAGTCTGCCTGAGAAGGTTTTTGCCAAAAACTGGTGGAGTAACTGAGGAATATGACCACTGGCTTTATGATTAAACTGGTGATTATAAAGAGACTTTGGAAAAAGGAGGAGCCAACTTGAAAAAGCAACTTAAAGTGTATTTGGGGCTGGGCATATGGGGATGGCATGGGGGCTTATGTGCCCATGGGAACTGTGTCTTGGAGGTGGCATCTGCGAGTGCACATTAACATTTTGCAGGTGTCCAGTGTTGTGATGAATCTCTTCTATTGCTGGTATTGATCCTGGACACACAGGTCACAGATTGCCAGTTATTTATGTGCTGTTAATAAATCAATAAAACATTTGATCTGATTTTGATTCAAACCATCTGAACTAAGGAGATTTGACCTTTAACAATTGTATAGTTCATGGGGATGTTCTGGGCTTTGGTAGCTTCTGCTCCCATGTAAGAGAGATTTCTTTTTCTTCCTCATAACTTTCCCCCCTTCTCATGCCCCAAGTTTCTGAATTTGTTAAAGATGTCGTAAAATTAGCTTCTGGACTCTAGTGGGGCCAGGAAAGTTGGGGTTTTTTCCATTTTCCCATACCATCATTTTGTTAGTGAATTAAATACAGAGAGAAGGAATGGCCAAATAGCTTTTGTACCAAGATAATTTATATGACTATATATAATTTATATTCACCTCTCTTATAAAAAGGGAGGAACACTTCACAACATGCTGAATACTAGAATGTGGAAAATAAACAAACAAACAAATGAAATCTACCCATAAAAACCCAGGAGTGTAGAATTCTGTGTGATCCTGTACCCTTCCCTGAGTACATTTAAATTCAACTAGCACATCAAGACATATTCTAGAGCCTTTAGTTCACTTGTGCCCTTTAAGGTGGAAAACCCAGAGCAACCACCTTTCTGCTGGAATCTATTTTTAAGTCTCAGGGTTTCTGCTGCGTCTTAGAGATCAGTAAGAGGGTACAGGATCTCCCTGCAATTTTGCTTGCCTGTGATCTCTCTCTGCAGCCAGGACAGCAAATGCCTTTCTTCGAGTGGACTGGTTTGTGTGTTTTCTAAGCCATTTCTTTGAAGTGTCTTCCATTACAAAGAAAATAACATTTTGCTGTTTCAGATTTGCTGGGAGATTTATATTAAGACACAAGATAGTTCTTCTCCACGGTCCCACGATCAAACTATGTACAACGAGTGAAATTGGTCCCTGCATACAATAGTAGTGCATCTCTCAAGTCCCAATTATACTTTCAGAAGACCTCACTGGCTTTATGAAGGCAAATTTGCCCACAGATTCATTGCACCCAGTACAATCCATATGTCCTAAAGGATGAGCTTTATCAAGGTTTCCTCAGCTTGCCTTTTCCTGGCAGCCAAAATCTTTACAATCATATTTCTTCTTGAGATTTGTCCAGGATTTTAGGTTTTTGAACAAAGACTTGCGTAATGTGCTACAGGGTGCTGAATAATCCACATTATTTCTATTTTGTAATCGAATTTTTGCATTTCTGGCACTTTCAAAATACATATTTCTGAACAACCACAAGCATTGGTTGTGGGAGGGAGGATTTTCGTACTTTTTAAGCATCCTGTGATATTAAGGTGTGTTGCCTCTGCAGGTAAATAACCCCTCTTTCTCTCTACTGAGCAATGATAAAAGTTGGTATCCTTAGAGGTGATAAATTCCAATACTTCAAAGCTCAAGGAAAAAAAATAATTGTCTACCATGTTTAGAGCATTGTGCAAGCCATCCTGCTTTGAAGAAGTGGGATTGAGAGATGCTGGTCCACCTCCTGGTTGATGGGTCCTGGTTAAAATTAACCGATCAGACAACTTATCTGTCTTACTAAAAAATGGAGGTTTTGTATGAATTTGGATCTTGGACACAGCTGGTCAAGGTGTGCCACATGACTGAAAGGATTCCACTTATTTTGGAAATTTTACAGTGATACCTATACTCCTTCTCAAATATCCTCTTGTAGAAATCTTGAAGCAGCATCCTGTATCCAATCCCTCTTTTGTGTGTATTTAATTATTGGATTTATGTAGTTGCATAACAGAGTAAGAGCTGATAGGGTCTGCACTTTCAATTAATTTTCTTAATGTAAAAATCAAGCTTGTCTATTCTTAAATGCACATGGCAAGAAACACAAAATCATATCTGAATGAGAATTGTCATTGATGTGAACCTCCCGGTTGCTAAAACAGGGTCCCAGCTTTTGAAAGTACCTTTCTGGTCATATATGATTTAGAAACTAGCAGGCATATAGGGCATGAGCTCCCAGTACAAATAATATTGCTCACACATTCACATTTAATGATTCTCATGAAGAAACACATACTATTTCTTCATGTTATTGAAAAAATACAGTAAACTTTCATTTACTGTTGATTTTTATTTTGGAATGGTCTGTGGGAAGGTGTATTAAGTTTTTTGACAGCAGTAAAATTGAGTCAAATATTTGATTCTAGTATGGATTTCCTACTATATATTAAAAATTAAGTAGAGAGCTGATTGTAGTAGATTTATTTGTTAGAATGAAATCTTTAAAGACATACCTGACAGTGTGATTCATTTATCTTAAATTAGTTATTTGTCCTCCACAGTGTAATCTTTTCAGGGAGATATCTAACATAGTGTGAATGCAAATTCAGCTCTAGGGAAATAAAGCATAAAAGAGAACGAATGTAGTCATATTCCATTTCCATTAGTTCTTTCATCTGTTAACCTCAAATTTGTTTCAGTCCATATCAGATACAAATACTGCCATTCTTACACTTTATTATATTTCTTCTCTGGAGCTGTGTTTAGTTTGTGTTTAGTTTGTTGCTGGAAAACAGCATAAATTCAGAGAGGGCTTGGAAAAAAATGTTTGCTATATTTATATTTTGTGACCATGTCACACTAGAGCCAGCTTATGTTCATGTGTTCTTGAGAACAAAGCAGGTATTGAGAACATCATCACTGATTTACAGGTTAAGCCTAAATGGTTTCCAGGTGAATAGCATGTTGGCATATTTTGGAAAATCTGGCTTCTAATCTGCAGAATGCAATGAGGATCTAGGAGTGCCCAGTCCTTTGCACAACTGAGTTACAACCTAATCCTGCCCCTATTACAAGCAAAAAGTTTCTGCCTCATGACTTAATAGTGACTTGGAGAATACGTGGGATTAAAACTTGGAGCTCTCCAGTTCAAATTGACCTTGGTTGGTATCTTAACTGCAAATCAGATATCCTTTTACCTTCTTTTTATTTTTTTCATTTTTGAAAAGAGCTGTAGCTTAAGTGACCACAAAATACATGTATCATTTTCAGTGTTGGCATTTGCAAAGCTTGCATTCTTACATGCTTAGATGCTTCAAGAAAATGTGCATAAAATGTGGTCTCCCTGTTGGAGTCCCACTTAACAAACCCTCCTGTGTCACTGAAAAACATGTTCTATATAACAGAGAAATGAACATAGGAAAAATTGAAACATAAAAAAAATTACAGCAATTACATCCTCTTTACTTTCTTCAAGGCACTTGTAGATACCATATCACAAAAGCAGGCAAAAGGGAGCAAAGAAGAGAGACTGGTAGAATTATGGAATTTTTTATTCTGGAAAGCTCTGAATAACCAGATACTGTTGCTGGAAAATGCTGGCCCATTAAAGAGTATCCACACAACAGTGACCTACAAGCATTAAAACAAGATATTGCTTGAAGAATTATCCTCAAGTTACCAGTAAATTGTTCTCAGATTACTCTCCTGGATGCCCAGCTGTGGGTTTATAATGTGCAATTATATTGTGTTAGGTGAGGCCAGTGTTTCCAGGAAATGGTAACAGTGATGGAGTGTCTGTACTGTGGGAGCATGAACTTTGGCTATAAACAAGGCAACTCTAGAATGAGACCTCTGACAATAAAAATTGCTGGGCAGAGAAGGGAGCCAAATGTGAAAAAGCAAAGCATTGCAGGTATGATAAGTGATAGTGTTGGTATTGCTAGGATGGAGTTATATTCCCCAGCCTGAACAAGACCTGCACGTCCTCACCCAGACTCTGGCTCACCCTGGACGTCCAGGAAATGCAACAGCTCCTTCCTAAGAGGCATTGCCAGACACAACCCCTACTCTTGATCCTTTCCATCCTACTCTTGATCCTTTCCACCCTCCTGCTTAAAGACATTCAGTAAGATGAGTTGTGCTGTGGTCCTCACTCCTCAAATGCAGGTATCCAAAATTTTATCCATCTGTTTAATAATAGAAGTGTCTATTTTATCTTAAGTCCATCAAACTGTGGTGGCATGAAGCTGAGGAGGTCCACTATCATTCTTCCTGGGTCCTTGAATTCATTACAGACTTACACTTGCTCACTCTGGCCCCATCAGTGGGACAGTTTGCAGTGAGAATGTTACAAGGAAATTTTTTTGTCACGTCAGAGCTGAAGGCTGAAACATCTTTTTGGCAGATTTGCCAGTTTTTTGGTGTTGATCGGAGCTTCTATACCTATCCTTCTTGCTATGAATTCATCCTGAGATTTTTTGGAATAGTCTTCTTGCAGTCCTGGTCTGAGAAATGTGGTGTGATCAATAGTCTTTCATGCCTGTGTGCAAACTTAGCAGGTAAAGTCAGCCCACAAATTAGGAGTTAATTCACTATTCCTCTATATCCTTTAAATGCATTAATCTACTTTCTGCAGAGAACACAAACAACCATCAGTTCAGAAGGACAAACCACTAGAAGCACTAAGAGGATGCACTATTTGACTTAGTCTAATATTAATTTCAATTTTAATATTTTTGTAGTTATTCACCTGCTAAGAAACTATAGCCAATTCTGATATATTTCATTATATCATCATATTTTGTATAATGAAGAACAGGCACCTGAATGAAACCCTATCAGCCCATATTACACAGGCTAGTTCCATGTCAAAAACTTCTTTTCCTTGACCGCTGTTTAATCTTGTACTGTAGCAGCAGTAATAACTACTTGCTCTAGCAGTTTTCCATGAATTTATACAAAGTCATTGATGTGAAATTTGACTAGTATTAAACTGTTTTTATTCCACATGTAATTGTTGCTGGCAGGCATCATTCCCTTCTGTCTCCTAAATTTTAATATGTGTTATACCACATGTAATTAGATACATGCAGAAGGCATGTCTTTTCGAATTCTGAGCCTTGATTACTTAATTTTAAAATGTTTTATGGTGGAATAAAAATTTACAATACTCCAGCCAAAAAAAAAAAGTAAAAATGTAATCATGTTGTAAAATATCTCCCTAATTGAATTTGCAGCTCCAAATGACTTTCAAGGTACTACATGACATTTTCAGATTGACACTGGTGATAATGTGCATCCAGGGCGAATGTGACAGAGATATTAACCTTTATGGTGCTTCCTGCAGTGGCCAGTCCTCTAATATATGTTTGTGACATGTTTTACTCCTGCCTTATCACACTTAACCATGTTTGTCCTGGATATTGCCAGTAAAATACTGTAGATATTTTGTTTTCTTCCTCTAACCCCTCCTGAGACACCCTTGGGAGTGGGAATTTGTATCCAAGCCTGACATGAAGAAAAATAAGATAAAAATAAAACCTATTCATCATATTACTCATTTTTGATTTAAAGATCACTCAAAGCAAGTAGAAGTTTACTTGATGTTTGGCAAATGTGAGCATTCACAGCGTACAGAAGGGAGACACTACTTAAATAAAATGATCATTTGCCTCAAAGTGTTGGGAAAAACAGACCCACGGGGAATTGTGTCCATGTTGAAAGAGAACAGGCTATGGGGTGGCAAAAACTGTGAGAGAGTGTGCAATGCTTGCTGATTTTTTTTCGATTAACCTGAAGGGAACAGATTCATTTTCAGTCCCTATTCTACTACTCATCCTTGTTCTCCATTCTTGAGGACCTGAGTGCAGGTTGAGAACCTGACTGAGTGCCTGGGGAGCCAGAAAGGGCTGCAATATTTACTGTTCTCATTCCAGAGGGCAGATGATAGCAGGTCTTAAGTTTCTCGTCTCCGCTTCAAAGACTTTGGTACTGAAAGGATCCACCTTGCCTGGTCTGATCCAGCAAGGCAAACTGGGAACCTTGTTGCTGTCATTCCTCCTCAGAAGAAAGGCCCTGAGCACGGTACTGAAATCCAGTGACATGAATCACAAATCATGCAGCCTCAAGCAATTCTCCCACAAGAGACTTAAGTTCAATACATTCTTTTAGTAATTTTATTCTTTATTTGTCTCTATTTTCATGCTTTTTTTTTTCTTTACATACACCAATCAACTTATCTACATTCCATCCCACCCATTAAATATCTCTTCACCCATGTTGTCTGGAATTTTTAAAAGTATCTGTGTAGGCTTTCTAGGCTAATGTGTTTCAGGACTTTCAGACTCCCCTGACTGTAACGAAATGCATAAATGTGTGGCACTTCCTGCTCTTCTGCAAAACTAGATCATTCATTTCAGTTTTATATTGGTAAGAGGTACTATTAAAAAGGAGAAAAAAGAGCATTCTTTCTAATCACATGAGGCAGAACAAAAGTAAACGGAGACAAGGGAGATTAAGACATTCAGAAGAAAGAAAAAAATGCTTTCAATGGAAAAAATAGTGAAAAAGCAAAGTAGGTTTCCTAGGGAGGTTGTGGAGTCTCCATCCTTTGAGATATTTAGGAGGAAAACAGCATCACACATCTCAAGGATGACCTAAATTTTATTGATCTTGCCATACAGAAGGAAAGGTCCAGGGACAGTCTCACAATTTCTTGGAACATTATGTGTTTGATTGATATATTAAATATAGCTCTGTGCTTATCTATACTAAAACAAAATATAAGCTAAAAAAATTTAAACAAATTACTACATTTTGTAAACTTATCACAGTGTTGGTCTAACCAACTTAGACTATTGGGTTTGCAATAGTAGTAAGATGGCGTTTTTCTTCATGAACTATCCTATATCTTTCGGTTTTCATTTTTGTAGTTGGTTGGTTGGGGGGTTTTGGGTGGGTTTTTTTGTTTGGTTGGTTGGTATCTTGGGGATTTTGTAGTTTGGTTTTTTGGCTTTTTTACTCTGTTGTAGGGTTTTTGTTGGTTTTGGTTGGTGGTTTCGGGTTTTGTTTTTGGTTTGTTTTGGGTTTTTTTTGGTTTGGCATAGTTTTTTTAGGGGGAGACAGGGAAACAAGCTTATTTAAATCCATTCCAAAGTAGATCACTAGAATGCTATTTCTATATTTATAGAATGCATTTACAATGTGTGAGTCTTGTAATGAAAAAGTTTCAGATATAATGAGTACAATAAAACTTTCCATTTAAAAGTTATAACTTTTTGCATCACTTGCTTGTTTGGGGATAAATGAAAAAAAAAAAAAAAAAACAAAAAAAACCCTATGAAATCCTGTAATGAAAGGATTTTTTTCACATGCTAAATAGCAAATTTCTGGGTCAAACAACTGCCAATTTAATAGGAGAATTAAACCAGTGGCCTGATAGCTCTGTACATTATTTGCAATTCATAGAAGCATGAAATTTAGTCATACTCCGTGCTAGGTCACCAACATATTGCTGTGCTGACATTTGAACATGACTGCATTTCTTTCCGCTCTCTCTTGCATGTTAGTAATTTGGAAATAAAAACATGGAATTACACTGAGGCAGGTCTGGCAGTAGAGCAGTTTCACCACTCTTACTGCAGGAGCCTGTTGCAGTGCTGCCTGTCAGTGCCCAAAACCCTGTCCTGAATTATCCAGCCTTTAGAAAACCTTTGGGGACTTTGGACTCTGGGACTTCAGGAGCACCCTGTCTTCAGGATGTCCTCTAGGCTGTCTCCAGAGCACATTTGGAAGATCCACATTACACAGTGCTCCCATGGGTTGCCAACTCACACCTATACCTATAAACTTGCAGGGACAGATGGTCCCATTCCATAGGTGTGCCCTATGGAAATTTAACGTGAGCCGGGAGAATGCTAATGCAGATTTGCTAGGAGGCTTTGCCAAACCTCATAAGACACATCACTTCATGTGCAAAGTGACACCTGATGTGCAAAGTGGATGCAATCTGGCATTTGACATCCCAACACATGACATGGATGTCCTTCAGATCCAGCCTAACAGTGTGACAACAGAAAAGCTGCCCTACAGTCTCTCCTTATCTCCCAAAACAGGAATAAATACTTTGGATTGTATATAGTAAACAGCAAACCAGTTTTTATGGGGATAAATGTGGATCCATGATTCAAGCACCTTCCCCAGAGCCACTTCCAGTGTACCTGTGTTGAGCAATTGTTGGTCTGTAAGAGCACAAGAACTAGACAACACTGACAGCCAAATTTCAGAGAAGCACCTGCAAACATCTCCTGGAGAGAGGGGCAGGACAATTACTCATGTTTCTTAAACATGGCGTACACAGTGCTAGTGGTCATGGCCAGTAAACTTTGGGTTTTTTCCTATTAAACTGAAAAAAACCCAACCCAGCTATCCTCAAAACTTATATGTTTTAACTGAATGCATATAATATTTCATCTAAAAAAACCCCCAAACCCATGGAATATTTCTGGCACGTGGTAGTTAGGATAGCAGATTATGGCATATAAAAGGAACAAGTTATAATTATTATTTAAAAGGCATTTATAATGTAAACTCATTTAAATTACAGAAAGACTATTAAAATGGCTTTTTTTTACATACCACGTTGATATCCTCCCTAGTGAAACCATGGAAATACACAGTGAATGAGATCTCTTTTTACTGGTGCTGTGCAATCCTGCCATGACTATAATCTTTATTAATCTACAGTGTGTGACAAAAGAATTGTCAAGATAAAAATCAGATTTCTTTTTTTTTCTATTTCTTTGCCTAATGTAAGGCAAATTTTTACATTGAAATGAAATGGCAGTACTGAAAGCTAAAATAAGAGTTTCTACTTATAAATCATCTCTTCTTTCTGTGAGCACATTTTCATCTTTGATATACTGGTGAATAAGTGATCCTCTTTATTAAAAAAATCCCAAGCCAATATAAAAAATAAAATACCTTCTATTGTGCCTCTTTTTTCCCATATCAACTTTTCATGGCTCATAGGATACAATGATCTTGTTTGAGATGGATTCTGGAGAATTTATATATAAAGCTATTATTGGCAATACAAAAAAAAGAGCTCAATTATTTGTCAGAGCAAGTGGAAATCATCAGTTTTAAAAACTGATCATAGAATTACACATATCCTTGGGGAACATCCTGAAGTGTCAAAATTTGAATCTCAGAAGTAAAATTTTAATACATCAGGTTCCTAATTCATGAACAAGTTTTCTCTTAATGGGGCTTGCTGAAGTGTCTTTATGTGTCCTTCTAAGCCTTTACCACTTAATTTCTCTTGAAACACATTCTTATTGTTGATTTTTTTTAAGATTTATTTGTATGCCATGCTAAACGGAATGCTTTTAGAGATAAGTAGTCTAATGTGCTGTGTAAAGTGCCAGAAGAGTTTATTTTAAGAGACTTTCTGTTACCAATAAAATAATTTCTTTCAGGAGACTTTCTGTTGCAATTAAACTATTCTCCAGCATGAATTGTAGGGAGACTTAAAAACACAGGTTTTAAGTGCTGCAGTCAACTCAAAGCTTCATCACAGCCTTCAGCAATAGACAGATTAGTGTATTTGGGAGTAGCATAACAGAAAACCTGTGTTTGTTGCAGTTCAAGTGTCACTTCATGTGTAGGATCAGTTACAATGAGCGTTTCTTATTGTGGTACAAAAGATCCTAAGTGGGACCGAAGTAATATTTCGTATGTTTGATGTTGGCCTGGGTGCAAGTGTCACCCTGAAAGAAAAGAAATTCAAACCACAGCTCAAATGTCTAAAACCTGTCACAACTTGCCTCCAATTATGAAGTACAAAGCTTGCTAGTACTGGGAATGCACACACTTAAGGTGGCTTTTAGTTTATGGATGAGATATTACTGGTATGGTCATTGGAGAACAGCAGAACAGTCCTGTGTACCATTGTCAAGGCTGAAACTTTGAAAAATGTAAGTAATCAGAGGTCTATGCAGCAAAAAAATCTAGTAGAAAAAAACAAACTCAAAGAATATCATCAACCATAATTAAAGCAGCTACAATAGCTTCAGCAACTTGGTTTGTCACAATGATGTGTGTGAGCTCATACTTGCCAGCTGCCTGGGTGTGTTGCATTTCTGCCTTGTTTGCTGATGGTGTAGTGTGGAGTTAAAGGATCACAGAATCACAGAATATGCTGAGTTGGAAGGGACCCACAAGGATCATTGAGTCCAGCTCCTGGTCCTGCACAGGACCGTCCCCAAGAGTCACATCATGTGCCTGAAAGCATTGTCCAAATGCTTCTTGAACTCTCGGAGGCTTGAAAGACATTTCAGAAATGACTAAGGTGGGTGTCTCATGGCAGTTTCCACCAAAGCTTGAGTAACTTAACTTTTCTGTGTATGCCAAGCCAGTACTGTTACTTTATGTTCTTAATGTGGAAATGAGTCATTTCACATTGTTCAGGCAATGCAGGAAGGATATCTTGAAAACGAGAGAGCAGAAACAGCAGCCTCAAACTCTGAAGCATCAAGATAGTAAGAAGAAAGTAAAATAAAAGGGCCTAAATGAAATCATTGTTTGGCATTCTGAGTACTTATAAATATCTCTGTCATATACTTTTAAGTGCCTCAACAGCAACCACAAAAAGCAAGCTTCAATAACATAATGGAACACGAAGTCCTTTTTTGGCTACAACAATAATCTGATTTAATAAAAAAAAATCCTTTTTCTGCTAACACTGTTTCACTTGCATTTCCCCAGATATCATGACCCTGAAAACTTTGTAATTATTTTTAAGTTTTCCTCCTACAAGGGTTTCCATAGGCATAAAATAGTCTCAAAAAAACTTATGGAATAAAATTTGGCCCAATTAAATCAGTCTTGTGTAGGTAAGGAATATAGATTATAAATATTAATTATTGAAGACTGTCTTAACAGTAATATTTAAATATTTAAATATTTAAAATATTTATTATGAAAAATCATATACATTTACATGATTCATATATTAATTATGTTTGTATGTATTCACATGAATTTACATATGCACACATATATAATATTTACACTGAGTGTGCACATGCTTTCAGCGCTAATCCGGCAAGTATTTTATGCACATATTTATATATGCATCTAAGCAAATGTTGAGCTCATGTGTGCGTCATTAAGCACATCTAGGGCACTAACCTTATCAAACAACCTTTCTGGGTTAAAATATTTGCCATGAGACAATGTGAATGTGGTGTGATGACAATGGCATTGGAAGTTATTTGTATTTACGTAAGTATATGTAATGGATTGGTTCAAGGGCCCTGGAAAGGGAGCTCTATAAATTGGATTTTGTCATCTTTGCAGCCTTGTCCATAATTTGCCACTGGTGAGAAAAACATAATTGTCCAAATCACAATCATTACCAAAACAGAGTAAAAGTGTCAAAGGGACTTTAATACAAATGAGAACTAGGTCTTTGAGGTATCAATTATGACACTTTCTGAAAGGAGAAAACAGTAATTGGTGGGAGGGTACTCTAATAAAATCCCAAACACAGGAGAAAAATGAAAAACTTCAATCCAGACACAGCATGTAGCCTCAGGGTGTACAAATTACTCTTTTTTGGAGGCGTTTCCAAATAAAATGCATCATTATGGGAAAATAGTAATGTTTAGACAGCCCAACAGTGTCAGATCTAATTCCCTATTCATTTTACCTGATAAAAAGGGAAAAAAAACCCAAAGAATTCAAAATAGCTCTTTGTCACTTTGTTTTCAGTGCTTCAACTATTGATTCCTACATCCTACAATATCTCCCTTTTGGGAGATCCTGTACTTACTATATGTGAGTCTACTAAAAACCAGTGAGGCAGAGAAATTCTTCTTATTCATCTGCCACAAAAGGTCCTTGCACACTGTCCCACAATATCAGCACACCTTTTATGTCATCCATCCCTCACACAAGGCCCACAAGGAAAACCAGAGGCCATTCTGTGGTTTCATTTTGAATAAGCAACACAAAGTAAAGAGCAAAAGACGAGCAGCCGCCTGTGCTCTGAGTTGGTGAGGAGCCTGTGTTCACAGCAGTCCAAATTGTCAACTGTCTGAAATATTTTAGTATCAATCAGGTGATTTTTTGTGGGAAAGCTTTAAAAAGAAAGAAAATGAAAGATTCCAAGAGGCAGCAGGAGAAAGTGCCCATGCAACAAGTCGCAAAATAAAAACTGACATATTCACCAAGTGTAGTGCAATGGAAAATGAGACCCAGTAGCACCTCCAACTTTTATATTATATAGGAGAGGGGAATTATGAAGCATTTTTTAGCTAGATTTATAGAGAGAAAAGGGTTTGCAAACTTGACACCCAAGGGAGTTTACCAATTAAGAATGGAAAATAGGCATTGAAATGCGCAGCGGCCTTTGCTGGCAGCAGCACAAGACAGCAGTGGTTCAGGCTAGAACTTTGAGATGGTTTCACTCTAGGCCTTCCTGGAGACCAGCTTGTAACCAGGAAGGAACTAGGAAAGTGATCACGGAAGTATTCCATGCTATTCCTTTACGTAACTTGGGGTATAAATAAAACCAGCAGGAGGGACCTCGCTCTCTTCCTTTCCGGCGAGGTTCGAGAACGGTGGGTCCCTGTCTCGGTCTGGCTTATCTGGAGCTGAGGCCTGCAGTGACTGCCGTTATCTGCCACGTGTGAGGGGAGAGCGCTGGGCTGTGTCGAGCCATCCTGCTTGTTCAAAGGGAAGTGGTGAGATTTTTGCTAGTTTGCCTTCAGCTGGCTGGTTGACTTGCTCGGTCTGTGCCCCTTTTTGTCCTTCTCCCTTCTCCCTCCCCCTCTTCCCTTTTTGGGGAACTGTTTGGGATTTCTGGAGTTGTGGTGTATAGTATTCTCATTGTATATATCTGTCTCATATGTAAAATATATATATATATATTTTTGCTATATCTTTGGCTGCTTAAGTCGTTTTTTTTTTCTTCCCTCTCTGGGAAGCAGGTCCTTGTTGTCGAGTTTCAGGGACTTGGCGGGAAGCCAGCTCGAAACTTGCACAAACTTCTTAGAGCATTCCTAGTGAGTTCCAGGATAGTGACATTTACATACAAATCTGGAAGATAATGCAGACCTTGCTCTAGCAGGATGTCATGGTCTCAAAACAACCATGGAGGTCTGTAGCTCAAATCCTCACCTGGCATTAATTCCATCCAACTGTGTCCAGGTCATCATTTTACTCTTGTCCTTTCAGGGAGTGTTTGGGTTGCTGATATTTTTTTTTAATTTATAACTATATATTTTTATGTGGCTGTTTTTCCTCCAGTGTGGAGTTTCTGCTGACTCTGTGAGCTGGTTGTGCAGCTGGGAGGAGGATTGATAATGCAATTCCCTGGTCTTTCTACTCTTCCCCATAGTAAAACATCTCAGATGGAACAGGAAAGAAACTGGGATCTGCGAGTGTCATGGTGTGGTTCAGACTCTGTTATCAATTTAGTGTGAAAGTTCTTCTTCTGCATGAGGTCATGATCAGAGAGAAGCTAATGATCACACATATACTATTAATATGACCATGGCGCAAGGTTTTATAGTTAGTGTGTGGGTCCATAGTGGTAAAGGTGATTTTCATTTTAACCATGTGAAAAGCAAAGATTTTTAGACATATAAACAAATCCAAAAATACCTCTGCACACCGTTCATAATTACAAAGATTAATATTGCTCTCTATCATTATGCAAACAACTTCTAGTAGTAGACTCTGTAGCATAAATAAGGTGGAACTAAAGCCTATTGTATACAATATGCAGTTGTGAGTTCAGCTGGCCTGGACTAGACCCCTACTCACATTGCTTTGAAAGTAACTGTCTGGAAAGAGAGCCCTTGAAAAAAAAACCCTGAAATCAATGCTTTTCAACTCACTGGGAGATGCTTAAAATGCATGTTTTAGTTCTGGTTTAAAACACTTAAGGGAGTTGCTTCTGATGGGGAAAAATCTTACAGAGAAAGTGAAATGCCTTAATACTTCAGTTTAGAAAATTGACAGGGTTCAGGCTTTAGAGTCAGGTTTTTTAATTTTGATCTTCAGTTAGGACAGAAATGCCATTCAGCTTGCATCTGGATTGCTAAATTTTGGGTTGATTTCTGAGTCATCCCTAAATTCAGTTCAAATTGCTCTCTGGATTGTATAACTCTCATTGGACAAATAATTTAGAAGACTATTGCTGATGGGCTTCCAGCACTCTCCTGTTCAAGGTATCTGACTTGAATGTGTCTCACGTGGATCTGGCCTATTGGAATTTTTATCACAAGAGCTTTTCTTGTTCTGTGTTCAGTTTATCATTTCTGACTTCTTTTGTTTGTGACATGTATCAACAAACAAAGTAAGAAAAATGTTGTTTAACCAACAAATTATCTTCAATTTTGTGATTCCAGTTGTATAAAGGACATGATTTCATGTGCAGAATTATATCTGTACTCTTGCTTACATATTTGAGAGCTTTCTAATTGCAGGTAAAACTCTTCTAAACGCCATAACAATTCTGTATTTTTTGCTATAGCATGTTCAAGAGTGAGGGTGAACATGTGAATTCTTTGATTACCCAAGAAAAAAAAAAACCACAAGATTGAGAAGAGCTGAAATGAAGAGGGATGTGTTTAAAAAACATTGTACAGAACTATTTGTATGTGTGGGAGTGTCTAAGCCTCTGTGTGCATGTTTGTATAAATTCCTACATTTTTATTTATACTATTCCTTGTCCTATTCATAATTTTCATTCTGAGGTATTACTTCAGCAGTGTCTCAGCATCAATGAAAGCTGTCAATTGTCAATGTTTCCTTATTCCCAGTATTTTTCTTTGTACCTACTCTTCAGTCCTTTACTGTTTTGAAGACTATTGTCTTCCTCCTTTCTTAAAAGGAGTCTGCACCAGTGATTCATGAAGTTTTGTACACATGGCTTGTGGATTTGTAGGCAGGGTTTAGTTAGAACTTCAATATTGCATGCATGTAACCCAGTCAGCCCTAGGACTGAGTATATGTGAAGGCAGAATTCATTACCATAGAATCACACAATCACAGAATCACACAATCACAGAACGGATGAGGTTGGAAGGGACCACAGTAGGTCAGTCTGGACCAACCTCCCTGCTCAAGCAGGGTGTGGTGGTTTGAAACCCTCAGAAATCCAATTTCTAAGTTCAAGCCCCCCTCCCACAATTTGCCCCAGTGTGAGAGGGTTTTCAGACAAAACACAACTACTCAGCACTGGGGGGAAGGGGAAAATTCAAGGTTTATTTACATACATATATATGTACAGGTAACAATTTAGCTATCACTTCTATGATAAAATAATATATTTACATCAGATTAAATTTCTCTTTTTCTTCAACAAGAGTCCAAGAAGAAAAGAGAAAAGTCTTTCTGTCACTCCTCAGGTCACAGTTCCTTCATTTCAGTTTCTGTGGTATTAGTTAGTGTCTTTCACTTTTTAAGGCAGCAGATTTAAGTATTGCAATCAGGATCTTCTGTTCTTACTTTGTGGAAATTCCAATCCTGAGCCGGAGCCTTTGGGAGATTTCCTTGGAGACCTTCACTGTTCCTGAGTTGGAACATTTAGGGCAGCTCCCAGTTCAGTTTTTGCCCCATGCGTCCTACCAGAGGTCCTCTGCTCTGTCTCAACTTGCCAGCATGGCAGCAGCAGTGGGGGAGGCAAGGCCACCTCCTCCGCATTCCGTCTGGTTCTAGCTCTCAGGACGACTCCGAGTTTCTCAGCTCCTTTCTCTCTCTCTCTCTAGCTGCTGCTGCATTTTGGGACTCCCTAAGGGTTTGGAAGTCCACCCCTCCTCTTCAGGAGATCTCTGGGTTTTGGGAAAGTAATACAGTCTTACCCCAAAACAGGTCTGTTGAGTTTTCTCTGCTCTGTTGCCAGTTCTCTCTCCTTGCAGGACATCACTCTGCGTTCCTCAGCCTGGCTATGTGCCATGTTGCTAGTTGCCGGCTATTTTCTTGGCTTTCAGCCATAGCTTTCCACTCAGCGCTGCCTCTGCCGCCTCTTTTCTGTCTTCTGCTGCCCCCTCACAGTGGAGAAAACTCCCCCATCTTTTTAGCCACAGAACTCGGTCCAGTTTAACACTATTTCCGAGTTTCTGCAACCCCAACCAGGGAGCTGGGGGGCCTTGGCCCCCAGCTGGGCTCCTGGCCCCTCTCTCCCCTCATGGTCTCAGACCATGGCTGACTCCCCTCTAACCATCTCTACTTCCTTCTCTTCCGTTTCTGTGAGCATGTAACTTCCACACAAGCATACGAAACTGTTTGATTGGTCCCATATCAAAAACAATACCTCCTGATAAAAAGCCTTTTTCAAGCCACCACACAGGGTCATCCCAGAGCACATGGCACAGGACTGTGTCCAAACAGTTCTTGAATATCTCCAGTGAAGGAGACTCCACACCCTCTCTGAGCAACCTGTTGCAGTGTGTGGTCACCTTCACAGTATATAAGTTCTTCTCTATGTTCAGGTGGAACTTCCTGTGCATCAGTTTCTGCTCTTTGCCTCTTGTCCTACTGCTTGGCATCACGAAGAAGAGCCTGGCTCCATCTTCTTGGCAGCCTCCCTTTAGATATTTATACACACTGATGAGGTCCCCTCTCAGTCATTCTCTCAAGGCTGAACAGGCCCAGCTCTCTGAGCCTTTCCTCATAAGACAGCCAAGGCAACGAAGATGGGGAAGGGCCTTGATTTGAAACCATGTGAGGAGTGGCTGAGGGCACTTGGTGTGTTCAGCTGGCGGAGACTGAGGGGAGACCTCATTGCAGTTCCAGCTTCTTGGGGAGGGGCAGACAAGGGGCAGGCCCTGATCTCTGCTCTGTGAGGACTAGGGACAGGACCCCCGGGAATGGCCTGAAGCTGTGTCAGTGGAGGTTTAGGTTGAATATTAGATAAAGATTCTTCCTCCAGGGAAGAATCAGTTCGGTTGGGCACTGAACAGGCTCCCCAGGGCAGTGGGCGCAGCACCAAGGCTGACAGAGCTCAAGGAGCGTTTGGATGATCCTTTGGGGCACATGGTGTGACTTTTGGGGATGGTCCTGTGCAGGGCTGAGGGTTCAACTGGATGATCCATGTGGGTCCCTTCCAACCTGGCATGTCCTGTGATTCTGTGATTCATTACACATTGCTTTCCTTCCATCCCATCAGCTTACCACTTTATCTGGTTTTTGAAGAACATCACAACTTTTAGAAAGAATTTAGTGATAGGACAAGCTATGTCTGACAGATGGCTTCAAATTACGGTTATTAGAAATCCAGCCTAACAATCTGCACTAATAATTAATCATTGAAGAGGTCTTACTTTAAGCTTCTCTTACAAATGCCATTTCTCTGATATTCATGTAACCTGGCAGACGACTAACAAATTCAGAGATCCTTGGACAATGATTTCCTCTCTTGCTGAGAAAAAGGGTAATCTGTCTGTCTTGGAACTGCAGAAATCTTTTTCATACAGCATTAACAAGGTGCCTGAAGTAGCTGAATTAAAGTAATTCAGGCAGTTCCCTGACAACTGCAGATATTACCCACAATACACACACACACAAGCTCTTTTTTTTATGATGTAAATGTACACCCATACTAATATATAATAAGCATATACATTCATATATGTACATATATGTGTACATACATATGTAGTTGAGGCCTAAACGTAGAGTCTAGAGTTTTTTAAAGATGTTTGGATTTCATAGTAAATAGGCATTTATTTGAATTCTGATAATGTTTAAATCATTCTATATCCACACTTTGAAAAACCTACATGGTTTCAGCAGCTTTTATAACACTTTAATGTAAAAAATGTTCGTTTCTCTTCTCCTTTGCATGCCCCCCATCCACCACCTTGGATGTGGACTTTCCATGGACTCTCTCCTGTAGGAATGTTTAGCTACTTCTCTTCCAGTCTGGCCCCGAAGTGGACAAAAGCAGTGGAAATTAGTGGAGTTCAGATTAATTAACACTGCGTCACTGGCAATCACATAGACTTTAGAGAGATCTTGAAGATGAACTCCTGCTTCATGAGTACCACTTACCAAATTCTTTCTATCCATTTATCTTTTTCTTACAAAATACATGTTCTTTCTCAGTTGTATTATTTTTCCCGAAAACATTTTCACAAAGTACTTCTGCTTTTCAAAAGAACAGATGCAATCCATCTTTGGGAAACAACCAAGATACCAAGAAAGCTGAAAATTACTGGTGATGCCTGGGAGTGTTCAGTTCTCAATACCAGGATAGCAAAGGAACTTTATTCCAATGACAGTAAATTGAAAGGAGGAGTCTTGTCCCATGCTTTGGAAGTCAGGAGCCCCCACAGGGTGCTGAGACCCAGAATCTAACACAGGAAGGCAGAAAGGCAAAATGGTTTTGTCACTCTTTGTTCATAGATTTTACAAATATGCAAATCAAATATTAGTACTTATAGGTACAGATTTTCATGGAGCTCTCTACTCTTCTATGTATGTTTACTTTTAAGATGCATCTTCCTAGTTTTTCAAAATGCATAATTTGTTTCTAAAAATGGTAAGAGAGCCCCATTTGTTTATCGAAGGGGCCAGACCAAGCTTCCAGAATTATTCTTAAATAAATAAATAGAGAAAATAAGTGTAGTTAGGAAGGAAAAGTGACCGAATATTTATTTTCTTACCTGAGAGACTGATAATTGTCAAAATGTTATGCTTTCTTGCACAGCTCTGCAGACACACATTTGTGCAGAAGAACAATAGTATGGCTCCCTTACAGATACTTTAATCTGCAATACCAATAATATATGTCATGATGTTCCCATGCCTTGGAGAAGGGTAAATTCAACTGTGAATTTTCTTGAATTAACAGAATATGATCACATCCCTGGATGCTCCACTCCCTTGATTATGGTCTGCCTTTTTCTAGGAGGTAAATGAATGGCTTTGGCCATAAGTGACTCTCCCCACTCAACTCAAATAATAAACACTTCTTAGTGCTAGAAATGCGGTGCCAGACAGCTTCGTACATATCAGTACCTCTTTGGAGTCACCAAAGCCACACTGGCTGATTTTAATGTTGATTTCATAAAGGTTACTTGCATAAAAACTTCTTTAAATGAAGTGACATGCTTTAATTCTGCCACTTTAGTAACTTTGTCTCAGAAGCTGCTGTGAAGCTGAAAGGAGGGAAAATACCCCTCCATTATATACTACTTTTCCTCCTTGATTGGAACCTCTAAGTACTATGATAAAAAAATATTTTTTCCCTTACAAACTAGAGGCAGCCTCTGAACTCATTTACAGCAGTTTATCTCAGAGCAGGAGATAAAAGAAGCTGAACAAGAGTTCATCACTGTGGTTTCTTCCTTTGATACAACCCCAAACTTCCCTATAAAGGTGACGGAGCTACTGCCCCACACCAGGATTTTGCTGTAGGGCTGATGTCAGTCCATGGTTCATGTTAACACAGCGAGCAAAGAAAATATGATGAAATCAGTGCCTTGGCGAGACTCTTGCTGAAGAGCCAGGCCTACAATCTCACTAGCCCCCAAAGCTGGGCTCTCAAGGTTTTGGGGTAAGCTCTTGTGATCTTGTTGCACACACAAAGCTATCAAGGCTTCAGCAGAACTCTGTCATTTTAGGAGAGATTTCCTATTTTCATAGATTACAGTTCATGAAGTGTTGTGGTGAAAAACATTGCAGCTGACAACAATATTTTTTATTGCAGATCAAGTGCTTTTCTCCTAAAATAGGAAAGGTCAAGAGGTATCAAGTGTCTGCAATATCAAGCATTTAATTTGCTGACAAAGCTCAATGCAGTTCTTTCTAGTGCAGTGGCTTCTAGTGACTTTCTTTTCTCTGAATTACTACCCATAGTCCCCAAAAAGCTTAACTCCAAACACTTTCTAACCCTGTATTGATTTATTCAAGGAATTGACTGTGTGGTCAATCAAGCAACCCTGAAGTGATTAATTTGAACATATTTAGTTTAATGACTTGTTACTATATGATATATCATCTTCTGAGCTAATGAAGGAAACTGACCCAGTAACTCTTTTTGTCAGAGAAAAAAAATAATGGAAGGGAGATTTTGGCTTCAAAGGGGTTTCTTTCTAATCAAGATGTGCACAAAAATTCCACTTCTTTTTTTTATTTTGCAGTACTGCCAAACCTAAGCATTTACACATCAAGTTCTTAATCTTAAAACTTCTTGACATTTTAAAATAATAATTATATTGAGTTAATTTTTAATGTCCAAGCCTTTAGGATGCCCCTGGGTTTAAATTTAAATTTTGTCAATGAAAATAAAAGGAAAAGCTAATTTTAAAATAAAAGCTGAGATCATGATATTAGCATGTTATTGTGGGTATTGGGATGCTTCTTATATCATTGAGGAAAATGTCCTACTGTGGGAAGAGGAATATGGTTTCTGGGGAGCCTATACCTGCTTGATATTGTTGTTTGACATAAAAGAGTTGTAATTCAGCTGGCATGAAATGACACTGAGACACAAATGACTGAACAGTGGATAAAGTCAGCTGGTAGGAAAAGTTGAGTCTTCACACAGACAGAAGCCAAAGAGGTAGCACAAAGTTGTGGAATTGCAAGGACAGGAAAGATGCTTCAGATGCCTTCTGAAGAAACAGGAAGAGTTGTGTCCTGCACAGCACTTGACTTGCCATTGGCATAGGATTCTGCTTAAAAGAAGCAAAGCAAAGCAAAGCAAAGCAAAGCAAAGCAAAGCAAAGCAAACAAAACAAAACAAAACAAAACAAAACAAAACAAAACAAACACTTTTTGTCTGGACTTCAGATTCTAAGTCCAATAAACGTGCTTTCAGTATAGAACACAGATTATTCCACAGCAACACAACCAGACAATAACTGTCTGACACTGCTCCTGAATGGCTTTCCTGTGGTATGAAATACCATAATAATAATAATAATAATGGCCAGTCTTCGCGAGCGAAGATTTGGGAAAGGTCATTAACCCTTCGAGCCTGCGCAGTGGATTTTTTAGGTGAGACTCAGCTTGCGCTGAACTGAACCCACCCTTTAATCCTGAGGTTCATCTGCCGGGGTCAAGCAAACTTGGACAGTGGCAGTGAGGTCCCCAGGACGTAGGTTTGTTTAGAGTGACCTTCTCTTAGATGGATTGTCTTACAAGGCTGACGAGCTCCATCTGCCCGGGGGGCTGGGAATCGAACCCGGGTCGCAGCGGTGAGAGTCCTGCACCCTAACCACTAGACCACCAGAGGCCCCAATACCATAATAGAAACAAGGAAAAAGACCTGTGGTTGATGGGACACAGAGATCTGAGCATAGGGAGGTGCCCGGATGGAGATGCACCTCACACAGTGGAGGCTAGAATCCTGTCAATCTACTGCAAGTGTCCTTGCTCAATCAAACCAGGAGTGAAACAAAGTTTATGGGATTTTCTATCACACATCAATGTCCCTAGTTTAGTCAGCAGTATCAGAAATGCATAAAGATTTTCCCTGCAAGCGATTCAAGGAATAGCATAAACAGGAGGTCTACCCTTAATAGGAGTAGGATGGGTTTACATGTTAAACATTTGCCTTGCCATATTCTTTTATTTTCACAATGTCAATGTAAAAAACAGGCACCTTTTAGCTGTCTAAATGCTTATCTTTTTTGTAATTTCAAAATGGTGTGCAGTGTTTATGGTAACTAAAACTGGAGAATGCATTGCAATGTTAACTTTTAAAATGTTTTTGGCAGTTGTATTGGTGCTTTTTAATAAGGATGGATGGTTTTCAGTCTTTTGAAATGCATCTGTACTCCCCTACTCTGAAAATTTACAAGATAAGGGAAACTGCCTGAAATGCAGTCATTAAGTCTTATATTCCATTATTTATCTTTAGGCACAAATAGTAAAGAAAAAAAATCTTTGAAAAATTGGCTAAAATCATAGTCCCGTAACTACTTTTACCTGCCACTACAGGAGACTTGAATGCCCACATACTTGTTCATTGTCCTAATTCTATTAATGTCATGAAGTGAGGATATTGCTGTTCCCTCAAACTGCAAATTTTAGATGCAAACTTATAGGTGAAGTCAGGTCACATTCTGAGACATATGACAATTCTTACTTCAACAAAACAATTCTCAATATGATGGCTGTGCATTGACACAGAGAATTAAAACAGTTTTGACTGTCTTAATACAATCTGTGATCCTCGAATATTTCCAGCAATCTGTTCTGACCTTACTGAAATGAAGATTTTCATTGCTTTAATCATCACCACGCATGTCAAGAGATGTTTACAGTGTGCTGTCCACAGCAACCCAGAGGTTTTTTCTTTTTCCGGAGTTGTGGCAGCTGGAATACTGAAGCACAGGGTAGAACACAGTATAAACTTCTGTTGTAAGCTGATAGAATCAACAGAAAGGAATAAGTAGTTTGAGATTTATTCAAACTAGTATCTATTTCCATGCAAAGAACCAAACAAATTTATATAACACCTCAAAGAATGCCAAATAGCATGGGTAGTTTTAATTTATAGATGCTGTTAAATATTCCCATTCTATTAATAACCATAGGATTACCTTTTTTTTGGAGGAAATTAGAAATCAATTTGAAAAGTAATTACTTCATTAAATTTAGTAATTATGTGCTACAGCCATCTCAGTCTTCTTTAAAATGAATGACAGGATGTTTTTCTAATTCATTGTTCTATGTGAATTTAAAAAGTGTGACTCTGTTTTTAAGCTTTAGACAATTAAGAGCTGTAGCAGACAGTCGTGAGCCAAATGGGTAGAGGAATGTGGAAACTGGAAATGTATGCCATTACTGCAGCCACAGTAAACAAGACTGAGCCGTGTAATTGCTGATTCAATGAAACTTGGCAGGAGGTCTTTTACCTTAAGGACATTCTCCAGGTAAGAAGACATAGCACCTTCCTAGGGCTTCCACTTCCCACCTATTCTTGTGAGAGAAGAAAAAATGAAAATTCTTTGCAAAAATTCTTCTAATTTGAATCTTAAGGAGGTGACATTTTTTAATCCAGTGTGTGGCTTGTTAACCCAACTGCAAAGAATGTTTTAAGCAAAAAGAATAGGAAAAACATCAAGGAAAGAATTTATGTCTGCTGAAACCCATTTCAAAACTTAAGCCAAGGGTTTTTTTGTGCAAATACAATTGTGTTTGCAGATATGGCATAAGCATTTCTTAGTGTTGGTTTTTTAATAGGATTTAGATGTATAGTCTCATGTGATGTGTCAGGCTTCTTATTTGATCTTGCAATAGTTATGGGACAAACAGTGCATCTATCATCAGACAACATGATCATGGGGCTTCAACTGAGAAGGCTTCAAAGGACTCACTTGAGCGTGATAACTTTTCTGTCCCGTGTTCCCACTCATCAGGCAAAGCTGACTCCTGGAGCATCACCAGAACGTTCAGAGCTATTGTCTGAGCCACTGTAGTGATAGGAAGGCATCAAAAGTACAAAGAGGCCAAAAGAATAGGAGGAGGTTCTGGATCCTGTGCAGAAGAAAAAGGGACAGGGAAGAATTTGAGAGGTTGAATGTCATTTTTATAGGCATAGGTGTCATACAGGAAGGCGGATGCCACATCATTCCTTGAAGTGATAGAAAACTAGGATGGGGTTTGAAAAGGTCCCAGTGTAAGGCTCAAGGAGAGATGTTCTAATAGACTTTCCTTCATCTGTTCAAAACACAATTATGCACTCAGAATGGTGGACTGAAAATAGGTCTTAAAAATACACAGGTGTTTTCACAAAATAAGGGTAACTAGCTGTCAGAGACTGAAACAGTTAATGATTTATGCACTCTAGGGTTACCAGGGGACTTTTGGAGGCTGGGAAGAGGCGGCTGTTGGCCCATCAAAGCCCATCCCCCTCCCAGTCCTGAAAGGCGAGAAAAGCCCTTTTCCGGTGCCCCTCACAGGAACTCTGTGCAGGCCCAGGAGACATTGGAGGCTCTCAGCATGGCCTGGGACACTGACCATGGATATAATAACTCATAACTTCTTTGAGCGTGCAGGTTTCCCTCCCCCACCCCCAATGGATCAAGGCCACCACTTCAACTGACAGACATGGAAGCTGCAACTACCAAGTTCCATCGCTGGACCCCGTGGGCAGTGACTATATACATCTGTCCAGTCTCAGCTTTGCTTTCTCTTACTCTCCCTTACCCTTATCCTGTCTTTCCTTTCTCTCCCTTATGCATTTTTCCCTAAGGGTTATCTTTATAGATGATAACACCCAAAATGGCAACATACCTGTTTACCCTTGAAACAAATTGTTCTAAAATAAACCCTACATATATATGTTTTCAAACACCAATTTATTAGTGTTGTTTCACTCTAATCCACCCCAAGGAACTTATCAGTAAGAACCTAGGTTACCCCCCCCTTTCTGGAGTGGGTCGTAACACTAGCTAAAGACCTCACTAAATGCCTCCCTTTCAGTCGATCAGCCACAGTCCTCACACATATTCTCTCATTCAGTTTAGAGAACTTCTGGCTGTTTTCACTCTGACTTCCATGCCAGCAGCACGGAGTCAAGCATGCTTCTTTGCATATTTTCCTTATTCTTTCATTCTGTACTTCTGTGGGTTCATAATGCATGCTGACTGACTTTGTTCCCACACTTTCTCTTGTGTGTCTTACACCTTGAGCAATAAAAGGGTGAAAGATAAAGTTGTCAGAACATCAGTAAATTGGGATCTGTAATAGTGAGGTGGTTAAATATTCAACATAAGCAGTTGCTGTGGCACCAGAAAAGCCTGAGAAACAGCAATAGTTGTTTCATCATTCCTTGAGATTGCTCTGAGAACTGTGCAAAACATCAAAAAGCTCTGATTTACTTGGAGTACAGGGAGCTTCTGGTTGCCTGTTAACACATGGGGCCATATATGCTATATATAGACACCTAATTCAGGAGTAACTTCATGCACAGTGGTACACTGCAAGTCACAGAAGACTTCCAAATACCCAATCAATGTGTAGCAAAAGGGCAAAATTTCAAATGTCATGCACCTCAGGAGAAGAGGAAGGATGATTCTTCTGTGCTCCTGGGAGAGCACATTAATGAAATTACCCTGAATGTCCCTAAGCAGACCAGGACATCACATAATCAGCATGTCCAAACTGATAAGGAGTTGAAATTCTCTGTCAACCTCAAATCCAGTAGTTGTTTTTTGTCTTGTGTGGATGAACACAGCACAAATGTGTCAGACTAAGGTAAACCCTACAACCTGAGGTGACAAACTGTAATTTAAAGGATTAAGAAAAAATACTTTCTAGCTTGTGCCTACGTTTGTCTTCTCCAGAAACTCTGCATCACACACAGCCACCTACTGTGGCTGTGCAGACCCACTGTGTGGTTGTACTTGTTGTCTGCTGTCCTTACAACAAGGAAGGGAGCGTAGGGTCTGAAAATTTCAGATTATTCGGAGTAGCTCCAGTATTTCAATCAATAAGGAGGTTCAGTCCTGTGTTTATTCAGATATAGTCATAAGTCTCAATTTTCTGCATGTGTTAAAGAGTGCAGTATACTTTTTTGGAATAAAATAAATAAACACTTTTTCTTTTTTCCCCTGCAATGAATTGCAAGCTGATACCAAATACAAAATGCAAAGAGAGCAGCAAAGTATTAGCATTTTTGAAGGAAAATATGACATTTTACATACCCTTAAGGAAAAATATTGTTTGCTCCCTGGAGCTACCCTGACCAATTTAATTTCCCACATCAGTACACATCATGAAGTTAAAACTTCCCACTGCCTTTCAATCTACACTCAGAGTATCAGATTTTATTTTTCTTCTTGTGTGTGTTTTCAGTATATTGCTTTAGACCTCCTTCTGAATGGATATTCACATAGTTGTGATTACTGGTCTCATTTAATTTGTTTTCTGCATGTCATCAGACCAGAATCATGCACTCAGTTCTGCCGTGGTAGAAGAAGATGATGAAAGCCAAGAAGTAGAGGCTGTACAAAAGTATTGAGGAGGTGGAAATTTTACGTAAACCAACTATATGAAAAGTTGTGGAGAAAAATAATAGATTCCTATTTTTTATGAGCCCAGAGCCAGAAAAAAAGCCCTGTAACAGGTAAACTTTCAAGTTGACTTAAAAATTAAACATTTCAAACCATCACTAACCCAAGGGTATCCAAGCCATGCTGCTTGCAGCCAAAGAGGAAACCGGACTTAAAGGTGTGAAAACCTAACACTGACTACAGAAATGTGTCAGTGAAAATCAGATCACTTAGTTTGGGATGACAGGTCCCAAGGTTTGAAACTGTGTGCATGTTACCCATAGGAATGATGAAAATCTCAGCTGAACCTGAAAAAATATTTGCCTTATATATCCAGGGACATTAGGATGCTTGACCTGAGCCTGCCTCAACACTGTTTCTAAACCAGTGTGGAATGTGGTTTCCATCCACATTCATGAACTCAGGCAGCATCTCTCCTTCTTCTAGAACATCCAAAATTGAGATTGCCAAAAAAATATAAATTTTCATCAGATTTACCTGATCTTTCTCTTGAGCACTATTATTAGAAAACAGAAATTGTAAACTGCCCAAAAAATTGTCTAAGTAAGAAATGCTGAATAGATCACCATCATTATAAAGCATCTCTCAAATTGCTGCACAACTGAAGTTAATTTCATATTGTTGCTACAATAAATACCTCAGAAAAGCTGGAAATTATGTGCTCAGACTTCTTATATCATGGGCCAGGTTTTCAACTTAATTTAGCCCACACAAATTTTTCACTAACACTGATGTGTTTACTCCTCTGAGACAAAATCTGGTTTGGCTTTCTATTTTAACATGGTCTTTTATTCCTAAGTCATATTTTGCTAGATAATTTTTGTCATTATGAGGCATTTTAGAAAATGTAGAGGAGATATTTAAACAATAACATACTTCCACTTCAAATATAGAAAGAAAAGCAGAAAAAGAAATTGATGCTGGGGGAGAGCATCAGTGCAAAAAAAACTTTGAGAGGTGAGGCATATGAAATTGGATGGCTACTTGGATTCCTGATGTTCTCTATTAGGTTCTTGCTGAGATTTAGTTGAATTTCAAGTTGTTTTCTAAGCTGGTGAATAGCAGGTGCTTCCCAACCAGCTCATAATTAGTACAGAGGTCCAACTCCATGGAGGAATTTCTCCCTGCTTTTGGCTGTCTTCTGTACTTTTGGAGAAAAAGCACTGGACCTGGAAATTGGAAGCTTTAATTGAAAGCACACATACCGAAGGCAGTTTTGTAGCCCTCAGAACACAGAAGGCTAAAAAAGAAAGGAGGATGTTATTAATTATTTGTGCTATGTATACTGTGATGTAATTTGAGATATAGTGTATTTGAAACCAGAATATTTGTAAAAATACTAATATCAAATATTAACCACTCTTTTTTCTTACCTAAACAGGTTCTTGTTACATGCTGTTCATTAGCACATGGAAATGTTAGAGGCAGAAAGCTGAGCAACAACACTCCAGGCTCTTTTCTTCTGTTCAATGTCTCTCTCAGGTTTAATTACAAAAAATAAGAAATTAAAGTCTTCACTAAATTTTTCTAGTTTTCTCACTCTTCTTCCATGAATATTAGATTAATGGTTTTAGCATGTTTGAAGACTTCATGAAATTATATCCTTGTCTGTACTTGCAGCTCTGAAATGTGTGTAACACATAAAATGTGCAGTCTGCTGAAAAAATGCACATAAAATGTGTAACACATAAAATGTGCAGTCTGCTGAAAAAATGCCTCATACTTCTCAAAAGTGAGACCACTAAGAGTGCAACAAAGTCAAGTGACACTGAGTACTGTCACTGGCAGAGGGGTAGGAAGGTCTGACACAGCACAAAAGTTGCACACAAGCTGCAAAATCTTCAAGTGTTCTCAGCTGAAATCAGTCTTTTGACTCTACAAGACTCTTCTTCACCATAGTTTCCATGGGAAGGAATTCCAGCATCTCCCTGTCTGGGAGAACAGAGGATCCTCTGATCAGTTTAGCAGAGCCATGATTATCTCATCCATTGCTACCAAATAGGAAGGAGAAATTGAATAATGTCAACTGCTTATGCGAAACCTTTCTTATTTCATATTCTGTAAATAGAGGTGTAATATTTCAACATTTAAAACAAACATATGTAAACTTTTCTTCATAAAAAAATGTGTTTAAGTAAATTGAGCATGGCTGCAATGATAACAAAGGAACCCTTATTTACAAAAAGCTGCAGACTGACTTTCATCTGCTTCAGTTTCAGTGTCATTCCATTGAGTCATGGAGGCTCTGCTGACTTACTGCAGTCAAAGATCTCGTCCAACATTAACAAATTCCACTTTAAATGAATTATCATAGAGATTGCAGTACCTCAAATGTTGGTTTGGGGGTTTTTGTGTTGTTTGGTTTTTTGGGTTTTTTGTTCCCCAAGTGGTGAACTGATTGCATAAACTATTTAGCAGGGAATTTCTGTATTCTCATTACCAAGGAATCATCTGCAATACTTTATCAATGAATTTTTGTTGCATAATCCATAATTATGTGATGAATAGTCCATAATCAGTGGCCAAAACCAACTAAAAATCTACCAAGAAAAAGTCGAAGAAAATGTTGATGGAAAAGTAGTTCTGTCTTTTGCTCAACTTTAAATGTGATATATGAAAGCCATTTGCTTCAGGCAGGTGAGGAGATAACCTATTTTGTAACTCTTATCATAAGTTTAAAGCCACGAAAAAAATTGATATTTTAGTGGAGGCACCAAGAAGACAGAGTGAGAAAAGGTCTTCCTTTACCAGGTGCTTCATTAGCACATGAAGGAATCGCTTCTTGTTGGTTTTGTGTCAAAATATGTTTTGTTACCTGTGGAGGAGCTTTCATTTGGAAATTCTGGCACTTCGAGTCTTGTCTGTGCTCCCTTTTTAAGAAAGAACTCTGGAACTGAAGTGGGGTAAATAGGCAATCCCTGCTTGGGGAATTGGGTGGTGTTTTGACAGTGATTTACAGTTTTGCAGTCTACTCTGTCTTTGTTTTCTTTGGAGTGAAAAGCAAAACAGTTGCGTGAATGTCAAAATGTTTCTTCAATATCACATAGGAAGATCTATTTACTTGGGCTTTTGAGCAAAGAGACCATGATGAAACTCATGTGTTGGAAAAAAGTGTGGTTTTATTTTGCTTTACTTAGTAATATATCTGACATTCCTTCAAAGTACAGGTTCATTATGTTGTGAAGACTAGTACAAATCAAAACACACCCATTTTCCTTACCACATATGCATCTCACTCAGACTTCTTTATTTCTTATTGGCCAGTTATTTGCACGTGCCGAGGAAGAACATGTTTTGAAGGAGGAACTGGACGAACAGGGTGAGAGCGACCTTGTGAATGTAGAAGATAATTTCCCACGTACAAGATAGGAAAAAATCTGAAAGGACAGTTTTCTGTCAGATAGAATGACTGTATCATTTCTTAAGCTTCTGGATATATCAATTTTATAAGTATGTCAGCTCTCTGTAACTATATCATCGAGCTGTCCATCACCAGCAGCAGACTTTTCTCCTTCTACTTTCATTATCCTTTAAACCACTCTTCATCAGCCATTCATTCTTTCAAATTAAAACTCAGTAAGGGAAACATTGCCTACATTCCCCTATCTGTTAAAACACAGTTAGTTTAAAATATTTCGTGTAGGGGAAATGATTGAGATGATGTGTTTTGCATCTTGGTGGTGTGGGTTTCTGTATTTTTTTTTTACCTTCTGGGCCTGAAACAATACAGATTCAGTAAACAGATCTAACTCTGTGTGATGAGAATGATTTCAGCACTTTAGGGTCATTAGTCTCACAGTGTGAACTTTAATAAAAATGAATTTGACTAGATTAGATGCAATTACAGCAATTTGAGTTAAAATTTGTGTACCATGCATGCTTATAAAAGGAGATTATTTTAAAAGTATGTTTGGGTAAATGACAGAGAGTAATATGCATAGTTGGCATACAAGTCAGTGACTGCAATTCTTAGTTTACAGAAAAGAAACTTTTAATCACTGTGTTGGTGGTAATTTCACTCTCTAATTAGACAAAATTATTGATAGTCTACCTTTAAGAGCCAGGAGTCCACAAAACACCACGTGACATTCCGAGATCAAATCTGATTACGAATTCTTATTAGCAATAAAACACTGCAGATCTATTAACTAGTCTTGCTCAGGGAACTGTTTTAAACTACCATGCAATATGCTCTAGGCTTCACTGTGATCTTGGTTTTTTCCATTCTCTCCTCTCCCACTTAGTTATGTTAGTATGAAATTAAAAAAGTATTTCAGTGTTAAACTAAGATTTTTAAAGTAGATTTTGGTTATCTACTTTCTGCATCTCCTTCTATTCACTGATTTTGCAAGTACAACAGAAAAGTTTCACAACACTGTGCAGCCAAATTACTCATACAGCCTACACGTGAAGGTCACTTTGTATGGCAAAGACAGCCTTTTGCTGTTTTGCAGACTTTCTGTCTCTCTCTCTGCTGTTTAAAGCCACTATCTTGAAAAAAGATATTAAATTCTGCTAGCAACTAACTTCAACACAGAAAAAATGCCTGATTGGTGCCTTCCATGAGAATGGGATAATGCTGTTGATTGAGGCAGTTACTACAAGCAAAAGTAGAACATTCCTCTTCTGGTTGTTCTTAAAAGGTAAGGAGAAATAAACCAACCTAATTAGTAAAAATATAATTAACTCAGATGAACTCATCATTTTAAAATGCAAAAATATTGGAGAATTGAAAAAGTGATTTCTTTTCATTGAAAATGTTGCCAAACACAGCTGATTGAGTGACTTTCATTGGAACAGAAATGTGGGGGGGTACCATATCTCTATCAAGCACAAGTCTTGTGCATATTTGATAGGAGTATTATGCAAACTGTGTTCCATTCACATTGAACTTGATGAAGGTCATGTCTTGAAACTTGAAATTTTGAGAATCACAGAGTTTAGACAGATTAAAAATGTCTAATTGCAAGCACACAGCATCATGACACTGGAGTTTGAAAATGGTCTAATTGTCTAAGAACCAAAATATTGGTTTGCTTTTTAAGAAACTCACTTGCTATGATAAAAGCCACTTCTTTCAACAGGCAGAACAGGTTAGATCAATAACATTAAAGTACTACATTCTTGAAGTTACAGGTTTGAGACATAAAAGGCAAAGCAGTATTAGATTTAGACTTTGTGAATGACCTGGAGTAAAAGTAATTTAGATGATAAACAGTGAAGTTATTCAACACTTTATATCACTAGTAATTATTTTAAAAATCACTCTGCTTATCTGTAGAGTTTTCCAAGTAGCAGTATCTACTTCTTCCTGTAATTCAAATTCCTCTGGGAGATGCTGTCTTTACAGTAAAGGCAGGGGTTAGCAGCACTGTTAAAGCAGGCCTGAAGTTCTGGAGGAGGGAGTAGCTAAGAAAAATGAGATTGTGTGAAATAGGGATCATGCACACAGACAGCCAGGGGCTAAAACAAGTGTTTGTTAAGTATGGATAAATATACAGTATGTCTTTATTTTGTATTCAGAAACTTCTCAACATGTAAGCTGAAAGAAAACAGAAAGTTATCGTGTTAACATCCATCACTCTCTGCAGAAAATATGTAACATCCTCTGAATTTCAAAATATTAGCCTCTTAACTGTCGCTGGGTATCTGTTGAAAGGGTCCCGGTCCAAGGGGGGAAGAAGACGCACAACACACGAGGATCGTGAGACAAAGGGATGTCTGCCTGCTCAGAGCAGCAGGCAGCCTTTTATTAGCTTTTTCTACCTCTACTTTCTCACACACATAACACAAACATCTTTTTACAAAAATACTAAGGAATGTGCACCTGCACACAGCTCAAGGCTGTGTCCATGGGGATTATCTGGTTGGCTTCACTGCTCCCATGAAAAACGACCTAACACTCCACAATACTCCAAAGTCCTCAGACTTCAGCTGTGGGGCTGTGACTTCCCCCCACATTGTTGTCCAACTCTCAGGGCCGCTTCCATGGGAATATGCAGCCACCTCCACCTTTCTCAGGGGAACGGTCTTACTTCCCTCAATGCCTCCAGCTCTTCCGCTTTCAGGGGGCCCAGGGGTTCCATGGGCCTGCCATCTCCCCCCACACTTAACCTTGTGTTTACTGTTAGAAATGGATGGGAGCCACCAAACTGTGACTGTTTTGGAGACAATGACATTTTATCCAACTTAGTTTACAGATTGAAGATAAACTGTGATGACTTGCCTCAACTCGCTGTTCCAAAGTGGGTCTCTCAGTTGTGGCAGATCGCACAGTCCGGTGCTGCGCTGCACAGGGCACAGGCTTCAGACAAATTTGTCCTCTGGGAGCTTCCAAGGAGCAGGTCTGGGAGTCTTGATTTTGTCCTGCTGCTCCTCGGCACTTACTCATTTTAGAGCATTCAGCCAGCAGAGAAAGAGGGGCAGTGCCTTGCACACAGCGTGGGATAGTGAAGGTGGGAGTAGAATTCACCCTTCCCTCAGCACAACAACCTCCAGGTTTCTGCTCTTCTGCTCATTCATATGACAGTCTGGAGCTTTTGATTCCTGACATACTATTTGAAAGTACATACTTTATTTCTTCTCTTTAATATGAAGGTCACTGCTATCTCAAATAAACTTTGGTTTGCATTGTTTGTTTGTTTCCCACATCCTTTCCATTCCTGACTCTTGCTAGCTCTGGGATTTTGCAATTTATTTGCATGGATTCATAAATACAGGCCAGATTTGAAATAGATATAGTAATAATAAGACACCTATTGATATGGTTTTCACTGAGAGAAACCTTTAAGAAGAGGGATTGAGACAAAAAGACAATAGGCAGAAGACACCCCTGCTTCCCCTGGAAGGCTATAGAGGAAAGCAGTTTTATAGAATAAGCCTGTGAGAGCTTCCAGAAAGGATAAAAAGAAAAACAGCCCCAGTCAAACGTGATCAAAGCAATAACTTTCCAGTGTCCTCTGGCACTTGCAAGCCCATTCAAAGGTTACTTTAAAAAAAGCATTACCTGCTCAGTGTACAGAAAATTATAATGGTAATATGATCTGATGTTCTTTTTGCAGGAGCTGGTTCCATACAGCTAATTTGAAGTCACTCAGATCTTCAGATGAATTTGGGTCACCTGTAGCCACCTGGGGAACGTTACTATTTTTCTGCCATGAGATAGCAACTATAAATATGCTTAAATCTTATTTTGATTATACATTAATTAATAATTACCTAATTATCCGTGTTTTAGAAAGAAAGGGATGCTCTGCATGTGTATGCATGCAACAAAATAAAGTAATAATTTGTCAGAGGTTAAAACACAAAGAACTGAGGACTCAGATCAGTTGTATTTGCTGGACCAGCAAGCTGTGGAGCATCCTGGCCTTATGTATAGTCCAGCTGCAGTGATCATTTGCTGTGTAGGACTAGATGCCATAAAATCTCTCAGCCTATTATAGTCAGTATATAGTGAGAATAAGATGGACAAAAGTTACTTCGCAATAGCTTTTAGTAAAACCACCCCTGCTGCCAGTCCTCTGGTGCACCAATGGCTCCTTTTCTTTTTGGTAATGGAAATTAATCTTTGACATTTTATATTTACCATATACTCCTGACTCCTTAGTTGCAGAAACCGTCTGATCTCATTATGGGACACTTCTACCTTTCCTAAGTGATAATGGAACACAGAAGTTCCAGATGTGTCTCCATTCCTTGTTGGGCTTGCACCAAGGACAAAATTCACCAACAGTGTCTTGGAAAAACTGAAAGTATCTATCTTATTGCATGCAGAAAGTGCAGCTCTGCACATAAAGAAGAAAAACAATTGAAATATATAGATTTTCCATCTTTTTCAGGTGTAAGTGGCAGAATAGATGCCAATCCCTACATTTATTTTGTTAGGATGTCTTGTCTGGTTTCTTCCAGGGACTGAATGAAGACTGAATGTAGATCTTTTCTTTTGAGTGATTGACAGAGAGTGTGGTTAGACAAGTCTTTTCAGAGATAGACATAACCCCAGCATAAGGGATCTTGGAAAAAATAGTGGTTCATCGCTCCCTTTCCCCTGAGTACCGTCCTATTACAGTCATTGCTGACAGAATAAAGAGCTATCCAAATACCAAGGTTCAAAATAAAATTCTGAAAATTCTTATGAAACATGAAAGTATTGTTCTTCAAAATTCTGGACAGAGGAGAATGCGCAGTGAAAAACTTGAAGGGAAAAAATAAAAGCAATCAAACTCCAGTATTAAAACAAAGAAAGCTGTAACACTGTGCATCAAATTAAATGTGGTCTAGTAACCACAGTGAACTAATTTCCAATGGCATATATAAACCCAAATGTTAATCAGGAAAGGTATGGGAGGAAGGAAATGGCAGTGCATGAGGACAGCTATGAATTATGTCATCGCTCACAGTGGTAAAGGTGACAGGGAACAGACAAAACCTTGAAAGCAAGAAGAGTGTCGCATATTTAATACTTGCTGCTCCACTGTCTCTGCTAGGGCAGGTTTTGGCAGTCTCAGAGACAAAAAAAGTAGAAAGAAAAGCAGTGGGTAGGAAGATCTTAGCCAAATGGATGAATGTCAATCTTTTGCTTGAAAGCAAAGGGAAGAGGAGAAACATTTGGGATGGGTCAAATGTAATGAAACTTCTCTTGAATTAATATTGAATTATTTTGAAGGCAGTATGAACCTTGTGCTTATAATTCTCAGTGACCTGTGCAGCACTTGCTACAAGTAGAAACAAGCACCTCAGTGTGCAAGTTCTGTGATTCCTCATTTATTGCACTGAGCCCAAATCATTTTGTGCAGATGACTAAGATTATCTAGCTGAACCACCATTTCACATGATATCTGGTCTGTCATTTGAACTTAACTGGCACCTGATAGCAGGGCTTTGTTTTTCAAATTCCTTGTCAGCCTCTAGAGTATTGTGGATCACTGTGTCACATTTTCAGATTTTGTGTATACTAATACATACATTTAGTAACTCCAAATAATTTTTCTTGGTCCTATAGATTATTACTGCATTGGTCTATTGTGTTATTTTAATTGGAGACTGATGATTCTACTTCCTTCTCAAGGACTATTCAATTACTGATGAGATTCTCATAATAAATCCTTGTTTCCTAATGTTTACTAAACCAAATTTATGTTTTGGGAAATATCAAATCTCCAGTGATATCCATGAGAACTTACTTAGTTTTTTTCTTGGTTTTGAGTATTTCATTTAGCTGGAGTAGAAAACCAGAATACATATGACATTTTTGAGTATCTAGTACTATCAATGACATATCCGTAAATACTTAATATTCTGTGATTCAATGAAAATATTAGACACGTAGGTGGGAATTGTATACATTCTGAATTCTCTTATTTATGCCTTGGAAGAAAAAGGAGGAAGTACAGTGCATAATCAGTAGAACCCAATGTGCCACTGATACTGAAAATGCATCAAATCTGAAAAATGTCTGCCTTTTACTATATTATAAAGAAAAAATATAAAGTCAAATTTAAGAAAAATAAATTTAAATTATCAATTTCCATTGCAAGCCTGTGTTCAGCTTCATATCCCACATTTGCCCAGCTCATCAGCACCTGTTCTGGTACCTGAGTTCTTCAGTCATCATTGTAATGGCTACTTGAGAGCCAATTGTCATAACCTTAGGATAAAAACCCCAAGGTTCTGTTCAAACAGAAGGACAAAACTCACATTATCTATAGATAAAAAATTCCAGCTGACAGACAGACATTTGACTCATTAGCTGCAGGGAGTTTTTACTGAATATTGAGAATTTATGTTCTTAGGGCAGAGCTTAAATTGCAATGCAGAGAATAGTGAATAAATACAACCAAGCCTCTAAGCCTCCTTCCCCAGCTTGCCTTCCTTCCCCAAAAAAGACTGAGGAATATGCTAGAAAAGGACAAGCAAAACTTCTGAAAATTTTTGAACTTGAGATCCTCAAAGAAACATAGTGTTTAAATATGTGGAGGAATGATAAGGCAGAGGATACCTGTTATTTATTGACACACATATTTTCCCTGTTTAATTCTTCATTACTATAAAAAATAAAGGAGATCAATTTCTATATAAAACCTAATTCATACTATCAGGAAGCAGAGAAGAAAACAGAGAAGGGTCTGATCATTTTCAATCTCCATATTTGTATTCCAATTATGAATGAATGAACTTTTTTCCAGAGTAGCATGTTGTTCAAATAGCTTGAAAATTTTTATAGTATTTGAACTGTCTTGTGTTCTGTCAAATAAAAGTAAATAACATGAAGTTATTCATATAGCATAAAGTTTATATAACCAAGTAGCAATAAGACTTTTTATTTCTGAAGTGTTAAAGAAAAGACAGGAGCACAGTGTTGCAAGTTTTTACAATAATGTATTTTAGTCAATTTTTTTTCTAAGATAAATCAGATTATTTTGGCAATCAGCAGATACAACCACTGAGCCTGCTCAAAACAAAGTAATATTTATTTAAATACATGAATACAAACAGTGTCAAATTCAACTCTTCTTTGTATATTCACTGTGGAAGTAAATTGATCTGAATGTCTGAAATATCCTGTTGCCTGGTCTGTTGAGAAATCATCAATGACTTTTAAAAATGGGAACTAGGACTTAACTACTGAGTTTCATTTTGTAGTATTTCATTTTGTAGAGTTTCTCAAACTTTCACGAAGCCAGGAATACTGAAGGATTTAGTCCATAGTCTCCTGGCTTGTGCATTTATTAAATAGAAGGCACTCAACAGCAAGAAATTATCCATTAGCAAAGAAAATTCTGTCTCCACTTCCAACTGTGCTACCAAGGTATATCCCACTGTATTACTTCTGCATGAAGTACAGCTACATCCTGAGCTCAGCTACATCCTGATTGCAGTAGAGCTTCAACAGATGCATATGCACGTACACACTGTCCTATATCCTGCCTTAGGATATATCATAATCTTGTGCTGCTCTGTGTGTCTGTCTGCTGACACAGGTCACTTTTCTGAAATAGTCAGCAGCAAGACTGCTTGTGGTGCTGGGAAACCAGGCATATGTTAGTTTTAGAGAATTGTGTTAACAATGCAAATCAGTGCACATACTTTATTTTTTAATAGGCTTTCATGTAATCATTAATTGTATCAAAATAGCATGTAGTTTTTCTACAAACTTGTGACAGGAGAGGAGATCTTGTCTAGCTATCAAACTCGTTGCATCAGTCAATATATCAGAGGGATATGAGATAATGTATTTAAAAACATCCTCAGTGGATCAATTTTTAAGTTAGTTCCACTCAGCAGTTGCCCTTCCAAACCTACTTTCAAATTACTGCATTGTATAAGTTCAATAACTACTGCCTTATTAAAGAGCAGTTTTTCAGTGACATGCATGAACTTATCTTCACTACTATCATCTGGAATGGCTTTCCAAGGATTCACTCATTGCATGGTCTCAAAAAATTTCAATTAGAAGAGACTACTTGATTTCTATATGAAAATCTGACATTTAGAGTCTGAGGCAAATGAGCTGTAAAGAGAATGGACCAAATAACACCAGTGCTTTTTAAGTACCCTCCTGTTTATTGGAAGTATGATATTGATTAAGTATGAAGCAGTGATACTAATGCATAATTTCTTCTAATCCACTAGTCCATCAATTTTCACATGACTGGTTTGGAAGGGGTAGTCTTCAAAGGCTTCCAAATATTCAGAGAATGTCCAGTTAGTACACTTCCTTTCTGTTAAAAGATTATTACAAGCATTGAAAACAATCCCTATCAACTTGTCCCTCTCAATTCTGTAGAACAAGGTACATTAGAAGAGCGTGTAATGAAGTGACCAGTTTTAGGTACCCCACCTCTAAAACAGCTTGGTCCTTTTCCCACTTTTTATTCCAGCAGGTAACTTGCACAAGTTGATTTTTTACAGTATGAGCTGCTTGACAGGAGATGAGTGTGCCTGTGTTTATACAACTCCAATGGGTATCAGTCATTATTGATACCACCTGTTTACTTCAGTGCTGGCATTTCCAATCTGTTCTCCTTAAAGGTAAATGCTGAAGAGGCATTTGAGCAACTCTTTCTGGATGACAGACGTTTTGCCTGCATACAAAGATTTATTTTTTCTCTTTGCTTCCTTTCTTATACTTTGTGCAAATATGCAAAGTTCCCATTCACTTGAAGGCAAAATAACTTCTTGAGAAAATGAAAGAGAAGCGTCTATTAATTTTTGACGTAGAGTCTGTGTGTTTGACTTCCTGTAATCAAAGGTATCATGCTGGTTGGAATAAAAAAATATATTACATATATAACTGTCCACGTGGTGGACAGTTATACTTGCTTCATGAGAAATAAGAAATTAAATTTCATGGAAATGGAACTTTAACACAAAATATGGTCAATATTCCTATGGTGTGTTAATTGTCAGCTGATAGAGTTTATAAGGAAGTACACAAGTAGTTTATGTAAAGGAGGAAAAGAAAAAGTACGAGATTAGGCAATTATGATACATGATAATACTCAAAGTAATGTTGTGTGTTACTAACTCTTCTATGACACATGAGCAATAATTACCTTAACTGCTTTGAATCATTTACCACCTCTTTATAATTTATACCTCAAGCTTTATGGAACTTTTAAAGTTAGAAAAAAGTAGTCTGAAACTGTTAGCACAGCAAACCTTTCCAATGGTTCCTTTGTTACACTATCTAATAATGAAAAAATTCATATAAGCATGCAGTAATGTGTTTGTCAAGAGAAGAAGAAGTTCTTAATTTCCTCTACAGTCTTGAATTTTATTTTGTTTTTCACATAACTAAATGGCAGAAATTTAATTTGTAGGCTGACAGTTAAACAAATTAAAGACAAATACATCTCCAGACTAACTTTACAAAATTCTGGGGTATTCTGTTGTTATAAAAAACATGGTCAGACCGTATAAAACAGAAGTAATAAAAGTGGAGCAAAGTTGGAACTACTGCAAATGAATGTAAGCTGACTTTTCAGCTAAAAGAATAAAATAAAATTAGTAGTTCAAAATAATTACTGTTTGTGTCTCAATAGGGTTCGTGTGAAATAATTTCCAGGAGTTTAATGAAATTTGAAGTCAACAAAAATAATGTTACAAGTAAAGGGGTGAAATGTCTACTTTCCTACTGTCACTCTGTGCCTGCCACAGGGTGTGGTTTTGGTCAAGTCATTTATGTTTCCTTGGGCTAGTCACTTGGTTTTGATGCCAGTGGAAATTACATTTGTTTACTCCATATAAGTTGACTAGTGAAGAGATGTGTACGTTTAAAAATGCTGCGGCAACGAACAGTGGAGCTGTTTAGCTGTGATTCTGGGAATTTCATTTTAAAATCTATATTTACCTGTATCTCCTTGTGCCGCTTTGGTTATTTCATCTCTTTTATCTTTTTTTTCTCCTACTATTTAGCTATAAAATAGGGGTTTTGCCATTCTTAAAAGATTTGCAGCCATTACTAAAAGAACCAACACAAAAGGGAAGAGTCCAGGAAAACCTAGTGATGACTGCTGCATGCAGGTATTATTTAAATATTTATTAATACTTTAATATTTAGAATACACAAGTATATTTCCATTTATATGGAAATATAATGGAATGCCCCTCACTGGGGATCAGTGCAACCTACTCTGGATGTTCTGGAAAAAAGGAGGGAATTTCCTTCCTCCTTTTCTTCCCGTTCCTTTCTAGGCTGATGAAAGGAAATTAGCCATTATTAGCAAAAGTTTCTCAGTCAATCATTTAAACTAATGCAGGTCATATTAATTGAAATAGAGAGCACTCACTGCTAATCTGCTGGATCTACTGTGGTGATGACCACAAAGGAAAGAAATGGGAAACTCCTCACTAAAAGAGGGCTGATGGCTTCTTTGTCAGCAAATCCTTCTGTGACTGGTGGGGCATGCATGTCCATGACCTCAGATAAATGGAATTGGACAAAAAGCCTCCACTGATTCTTAAAACTGTTCAGCAGTTCAATCCAGGGCACCTTCATTTTACAGGACAGCCTGCTAGAAGTAGACTTGAGAGTGTAAAGCTGTGGTTCATTTTATATTTCTGTGTTGTCTCCTATTAAAAACATCTGGCCTGTGCTCGGCATACTAATGAAATTAAATATATGTATCCAGAACTTACCTAATTAAGGTTAGAAAAAAATAACCTTAAAAAGAACATCTTCCAGAGTTTGTGTTGTCAAACACAGCACCTGTTTATTTACATAGAAAGAGATGTCACCTTTTTCTGTGAATATGGGCCTCAGTTTATCTCTTTCTCTTGCAGTTTTATTGTCCTTCTTTCTCCATGTTAAGGTATTTCATGTCATTGAGACAAAATTTGGCACCTCTCTCCGAACAACTGCTCAAATTGGATGGCATTCTTACAAGCACTGTAAAAGTTATCAGATGGTTTGCTATATTCAAATCTCTTTGGCATGAAACCCAAAGATATGCAAGCAGATCATGTCTTTCCATACTCTTCCATCTTGGAAAGTTGTTAAAGTTATTTGTGGAATAGCATATTTTTGCAGAATAGATACACACTCTTTAATTGAGAAGAGCTGTAAGTACATTCAGCTGGGCTGGCTTTCCCTGCAGATGCCAGTACTGGATACAATATTGCCCTCTGTGGACATGCAAATTTTTTTTCACAGCTGCTCAAATATTGCCTTGAAACATCAAAATCATCTGTGCAATTAAGAAAAAACAACTTACATTCATAAAATTGTTAAATGTGATAGGAATGCATGGGTGAAAATCCATGTTTTAAACAGACGCTTTTAAAAATTTGAAAGTACTTTTCAATTATTATCCTGATTTACAAATGGGCAAACAAAATAAATGTTTCCCAAGAAAAGGAGTAGTAAAATTTGTAGTCTGAGGAAAGCTAGCTTTCTTGCTCTTCACATTACTTACTGGATTATTTATCTGAGCAATTTTTTTGGACTCAAATGAAATAAATGTTTCCTAAGAGAAAGACCAGCAAAATTGGTAATCTGAGGAAAGCTTGCTTCTTGTTTTTCATGTTACTTACTGGATTATTTATCTAAGTCACCTTTTTAAACACAAGCATCAATAAACAAATTATATGGCAGAGTAAGAATTTATGACCTGCAATTCAGTTGAGCTATGCTCAGACAATACTCTAAGTCTAAGTGGATGACTAAGCCTTGATATTGGCCAACATAACACATTCCTCTGAATTTTCTTAATGCAAGAATTCTAGGTAGTTTTCAAGAAAAAGTCCGGGAAACTCATGACTCCACAGAAGCCATTAAATTAACTTTACCAGAAGACCAAGCAAAGTCTGACCAAGAGTTCCATGCAAATGAAACCAACTAGAAACCAGCTCTTGGCTAAATTAGAGATAGCACTGATTTCTCTATCTTTTACTTTCTGTGGAAGTAGCAAAATGCAGCTGTTCTGTCAATGCTCATAAAGAACAGAACTATTGCATATGCAATGAAATAGGTAGTCTAGAATATTAAACAGATCTCCAGATCTATAGTGCGGTGAAGGTCCCTCATTCAATGCCCTTTTTGGTGAATGAATTCACAGGAGACAGGCTTTGTCCAGGCAGAACTCTCTTGTAACTTTATTAATCCACTTATATACAGAATAAGGGCCCGAGCTATCAAGCCAGTCCAGATTTTACTTACCTGCACACATTCCACACAGACACTACCATGGTTGCCTTCAGCCACAGAGAACAGCCACGCTTCAAGTGGCTTTCCAGTTTGACCTTGTGATTCTTTTCACACACACACTAACCTTAGATCTGGCTCACTCAGGATCACAATATTTTTGCTTTAGTATTTTATTCTTGTATCATCCAGATGGCTGGTGTTGTCTTGTTTAGCTGCTCCTACACTATAGGACTAAATACTGTATTTCTTTAGGAAAATATCACTGTCTTTTTTCCAGTAAATAAATTCTGCTCTTATTTGACAGTAAACCTATAAATATTTACTATTGTATGGTGCTTTAACCTTTTTTAAAATAGAGCCATTAGATTACTGTACTACAATTGCCACACTAATAAACTTGCTCAACCATTATACGTTAATTTATATATATTAGAAATATTATATAGTAGTTTATTCTATATTAAAACCACAATTGTTTATACACTTGCCTAATTTTCCTTCCTGGAAACGTGTGGTCAGCAATTGGTGTCCTATTTACCATATCCACTATTGCAACTGTAATTTCTCTGCAGTGAGTAATACCAGGCCCTAGTGATGCTGAATAGCATAACTGTAGGGGTTTATGTTCTCTGGTATAAACCTGTTATACAGGAGATATTTTGCTACTTTAAAAATTTAGAAATTTTCTCTTTTTTTTAGTATGACAATTTTACATTGCTGTGAATTCCTCCTCCATACTGTGCAGCACAGATACACATCTATTGATTTTATTTTGCACAATAACTACCACATCATAGCAATTCAGCTGAAACTAATGGCACTAATAGAACAACAGGGACCTCCAAGTCAGAGAATCATAGATTTGCAGTTGTAAAGATCTATCAGTCCATCCATTTTATCTTCCTGCCAGAGTTGGGCTTTTCCATACATCATCTTCTGTTCACTATGCTTCAAATGGTGCAAAAAGACTGAGGCTTTCACATCTTGCCCCAGGAGAGACTGCTCCATAGCATAATAAACCTCATGGTCATGGTTCTTTTCCTGCATTCAATATTATACTTTTTTTAAATACGTGCCAGTTTTCTATTTACAACTTCTATTTCTCTCTGAAGAAAGCTTTCCTCTTCACCACTGAGCTTTAAATATCAGCAGGCAGCCTGATATCTCCCACTGAGTCAAGCAGCAGATTTATTTTTGGTAGGCCTGAACACAGAAGAGTTTTTCAAACTGAAATTAGACAGTTTTGTGAGTAAAAGATAATATTAGTCCAGTTACTACAGACACATTTTAAAAGAAACTGAATGGACCTCCATCAAGTCAGGAGGTTGCATAGCTACCTCTTTCCTTAATACTTCCAGTCTCTCAAGAAACATTCACGGAATGTGAATCAAATGCTAAAAAGCATTTGGTGCTTTTCAGGATGTATAAAATAGTATCCCATCGCTACACAATCTAAAAATTAAAGAACTGCGATCCTCTGCCTTCCCTAACACTTGATGAAAAAATAAGGGTGAAAACAGAGATGAATTTGTGGAAAGCAGAAACATTTGGAGAGGATTTACCGGTTGTGGTGGGGGGAAACAGTTTTCCCCCTGAAGTTATAAAATGGTAAAACCCCAGGGGATGGTGATCCTTGAAGTTTTGAGGTTTTACCCAATGAGCGCTTCTGCAAAATATAAACATATCACAAGCAGAACGGAAGAGAAGGTAGTTGTAGTGGTTGTAGGAGAAGTAGCCATGTTGTGAATGCCATGAGGAGAAACAGCAGGAGCCCCCAGCAGGGGGGCTACAGAGACTTGGAACAACTGGACTATGTATCTGTAGCTATGAGCTGGGGGATGTTTCTCCACTGTGAGCTGCAGCAAGAGATACTGAAAAGCAGCGGCAGAGACAGCAGTGAACAGAGGCTATGGCTAAAAGCCAACAGATAAGAACTAAACCAGAGAAGTAGCAGCAAACAGCATGCAACCAAAGAAGACACAGAGTTGGCTGAGAGAGCCAAGAGAGAGAGCCAGCAGCAGAGAGAGAGGAAGTTGGGGTAAGAACTGAAATAAAACCCCATACCCCTCTGAGACCTCTGAGAAAGGAGGAAGATGATGAACTCTTACTTGAAAGAGTCTTGAAGTGCTACAGCACTGCAGAAAGAGCTGTAAAGCTCAGAAGGAATGCGGAGGGAGTGACCTTGGGCCCCCTCCCCTGCTGCTTGGGGCAGAGCACGGAGCTCTGCAAAGGGGAATTTGAATCCCCTGAAGATAGGGACCATCACGAAGACCCCTGAGCTTCGTGATATGACGTAGTGAAGTGACCCTTGTCCCGGTGAACACAGCTTACGTAAGAAGACCCTCGCTTGAAGACGAGTGGCCGAGGGGCTTGGATACCCCTCGTGTGTACTGCCAGAGATCTGGCTACAGCTGCTGCATGGAAGAGCGAAACAGAGAGACTGCTGCCCTAGAGAAACTGCTGCTCTGAGAGTGGAAAGAGAACTTTTCCTTCTTCCCTCCTGGACTTTTATTTGGAGGGGAGAAGAGATTTGATCCATTGTAAATACTTTTATGTCATGGTAGAGATAGCTAAGATTGTATATAATGTATTGTAGTATTTATTTCTACAGTCATTGTAATATATTCCCTTTCCCCCATTCTGAGACTCGTGTAGTGTCTGGAAAAACCATCTCTCACTGGGTTGAGATGTGGGAGGGGTTTTGGACTAGGGAATTGGATTTTTGGAGCTCTCAAACTATGAGACCAGTAATAGAAAAGTCCCTGAGAGGAGAAAGGGATTCTTCTTCAGAAAAGTCCTGCAGAGAGAAAGGAACAGGAGCCTTCATGCCATAAACTTTCCTGAGAGATGAAAGGAGGTTATGGAGTGCTCAGCTGCAGCTCTGCTGGGTGTAAAATTCCTTAAGTTTTGAATTTGTAACAGGACATGAACAGATGTAATTGACCCTGATTTCCAACTTGTATTTGTGATTATACTGCATAATGAGTGCAGCTATGATGAGTGGTATGAAGCGATACCACCTAACTAGAAAAGAAATGACTGCATTTTAGGCTTCAACCATAGCAAGAGAAAGGACATTGCAGATCAGTCAGTCCCTTAGACTGAACTTATTACCTTCTAAAATGCAGTACACTTCTGAGAAATAAGAACTGAGTTTTTGAAGAACAAACAGTTTAAGAGACATTTACACTATTCCTGTTTCTATGGGTTATTTCTGATCTCGGAATTTTTATAGTCTGGGTAATGTAACTGTCACAAATTTCTGAGAAAGACATTTTGAATGATTGAGTGTGTCAGCAAATGTTGACTGATTCCTTGTAAGGTATGGTCAAAATCTATACTTTATAGAGTTTCCAACATCTGCTTATGAAAGTGGAATCACTGGTTATTGGGGTTGAAAGAGGCCACTTGTTGTGTGGGATTTTATTGTACTGTTGCTGCATTCTATTATAATTTCCAACTTCAGTGCTAACAAAGTTGAAATATCCATTCTTTTGATTTTTAGGAGACTCCAATCCACATCTTCTGATTCTCAACAACAGATTACCACGTTCTGTGTGTTTTACTACTGGATTTACTATGCTTTAACTCTTAGAAACATGAGTTCTGTGTGAATATACTGCCCAGCTGCTTTAGCTTTGAAAATTAATTATTTCATTTTGATTGCTTGTATTGGGACAAAGTTGGGATGATATTTTTGGTCTGTGTTTGGCCTTAGCCACCTGAAAAAGTTTATAGTTCTCCCTGTCAAGTTCACTGATAAAACAGTGAACTTGGCCTTGGAGGAAGAACTTCTGTATAAACTGTTTTAATTGGTCTTTTGTGATTGGTCAATGGCTCGTCAAGGGCATTTGGAGGAGAAAGTGACGATGACATGATGAAGGCTCTCCCCCAGACTCAATTGGGAAAGACCCCCAGGACTCACTGCGCCTGCGTGAGGGGATTTCCAAAGTGCTCACGCATGCGCAGAAGGGGTGCACTTACATAACCAAGGGGGTGGGATTGAGAACACCTGACGGGGCGGTACTGGCCACACCTCCACGGGGCAGGTATTCTCAATGAACTGTACAAAAGCAGACACATTTTCCTTGGTCGGGGCCGGCTCTTCACAAAGGACCAAGTTGCTTTTAGCGGGGACGCCTGCTAAAGTGGGAGCCTGCCTGCCCTTCGGAACACGCAGTTGTTGCAGAGAGGCTTCATTACTGGTTAGAGTGGGTAAGACTCTCTTATAGGTGACACCTGGGTGTCACCTAGAGCCTTCTTTCTAGGGTCTTTTGTTCACTTTTTTCTCCTCCCTAATCCTTTTTCCTTAGGCGCCTGGTTTTTTTTCCTTTTCCCTGTTTGCCACCTTTCATAATAAATAGTTACTCTGTTAACTAGCAAGGGTGTTTAGTTTTCCACATTCCAGAATCTCTCAAACCTTTTTCCCTGGTACAGTAACCCCTCCCTGATACATTGCTTTAAATAAAAATTTAAGTCATTTTAAAACTCATAATTCTTAAAAAAAAATTAAAAGTGCTCCATTTCTGATATAACGGACATTAGTAGGAGAAGTAATGTTTTTGATGGATGATTAGATTGTTTTTTGCTGATTCATTCTAAATATTTTTCCTGGTTTGTGGGATTTCTTTGCAAGGATATAATTCTCTGCCTTTTGCCTGCTTGCTACTGGGGCTGGGGAAACCTGACAGATGAGGGAGGAACAGGAATTTGTGCTGAACACCTTTAGTACTGCTACTGAATCTTGCTATAAATCCTTTGATAATCACCAGCTGCTCTGTTGTTATGTTCTTCTGAGCTTAGCTGGCTAAATCTTCCTCCTGCTTTTAAAATTCCTGGTAAAAGTAGCTTCTTCCTTGCAAAGTCCTTCTAAGGTTTGACAGAAATTAGCCTCCACATTCCCATAGATGGGAAAAGGCACCCAGAATTCAGCACAAGAATCATTTGGCCTGATGCTCACAACTTCCAGAGAAAAATAAAATAAAGGCAAACCCTTAGGTGTTTCAGGATGCTGTAGGGGATACGTAGGAGTGGCTCCAGGGAGGATGTGGTAAAGTGTCTCATAGTTAGATTGTTCTATGCCTCCTGAAATTCTTCACATGCTTGTGAGAATTTCTGCTGGTATTTTTTAATTAAAAAAAATGTTTCCAGGTCAATGAACAGAGAATATTTTTGAAACACATTTCTGTCAAAGCAAATACAGGGATTCATGTATTCAGTTAGAAAAAATATCACTATACTAAAAAAAATTTAAAAAAAAAGAAAATTAAAAAAAATAAGATCATTAATTTGCACTTTGCAGAGAGCACAGGGGGAGGGAGACAAGTCATGCTCTTTGAATGTTTAAGGTTGAGGGTATTGAATTATTCCACTTATTTTGAGCTTACTCATGGTCCTCTGTCCTGCAGGCCTCAGGGATGCTGAGGCTAAAATGCTGAGAGGGATGTCACCAGATAAAAGCTGCAGAATTAATGCAAGGGAGTTTTCTTAGCATATCCATGACCTCTTTTTCTTTACCTTAGTTACAAAAGAAGCTGTTAAATTAAGCTTGCAGAAGAGCTCAGGAAGGTCCTAAACTGTTCTTGCAAACAGCCAAAGTTGTGTGATCAGTCATGACAAATTAAGTTGGTCCTTGGGGCTTTTTTTTTTTAAACTTTGCTTCTCTGACTGTCATTTTCACTTTAAATATTTTTCTCCTTCAAGGAAGTCCTCTAGGATTTTTTCTTCCTCCTTGTCTCACCATAATGAGTCAAGTGAGAAAAGAATGTAGCCTGGGGTTTGGCTAGTATGTTTTTATCAAGAGGTTTTCTGAAAAGAAAAGAAGATATAAAGTGAAATTGCTTCGTTTAGCATAGATTAGGGCCTTCCGGTACTTCATGTGTATAGAGATGAATTATTAACCTTCAGGGAAAGGTAGCAGTGTGTTCATATTAACTACTTTTTAGAGCTTTTGAAGTTTTTTTGCTAGTGCACATTGCCCATCAGGAAGCCATTAGAAGGGTAATAATGAAGAGCTCACTAATTCCTGACTCCTTATTTTATTGTCATAACCTTTCCAGTGCACACACCATTCCAAGCAATCATTCACTAGAGAGGCCATGATACTGTTACACTGCAAAATGCTACTACTTAATTATGAAATGCTAATCCCTTTATTATTATTATTATTATTATTATTATTATTATTATTATTATTATTTTAATGTTCATCTGAATTTAGAATAAAAGCTTCAGCACCTCTCAGATGATGTTTTTGTACCTTGATCTCCACTTAGACTAAATTCAAAGAGAGTAGTAGTTTTTGGTTTTTTATTATTTTAAATAAACTGATTTCTTCTCATGGGGAAGATCAATCATCCTTCAAAATCAAAATTCTTCATAAGTGGATGCCCCTGGGCTGAAAATAATGAAGTTTCTGGGAGACAGAGAACATGTAAAGGCACAATATTGATCTGAAAAGTGCAATGTGGGATCTATTTCTGAAGAAAGCTTTGTTAAGGAAACATTTAGTTTTAGTAGAAAATATTTATTTAATATTTTAATTGATTTTTAATTTAACCAAAATAATTTCCTTTACTTCAGAAAAATGTATCAGCATAATTTAAAAAATAATAAAACTTTTGCCCCCTTACCCGTTACTCACTGTATTTTCTAAAATTTAAATAAAACAATTGAGGTAGTATCCATTGACCTTTAAAAATTTTTGAACCAGTAAAATACTAGAAGCAGATGTTTCTAATATAAGTACATAGTTTAAACTGTTCAAAGAGTTAAAACCAGCTTTTTACAGCCATATCCTCTTTGCAGACAGACTTACTTCGAAGGCAGATTTTTTTCCCCCCATGTCAGTTCATTAAAGTATTCCAGTTCAGAGATTAATTTAAAGAAGAGAATTTTCTGAGGTATTGAAAAATTGAGGAAATTTTTTTCCTCATATGGTATGGCTGTAAATGAGGAGTAAGAACTAGGAGTCCCATATTCCAGGGTAATTTGGACCCTGGAAAGATAACATACTAATTAAAAATTACACTTCCTTTTTATAGAATAAACTTTTTTTTTTTCTGTAGCAATATTATACCTACAAAAAATGTCAGACAGACCCTTGTTAAATTGTAAGTTTGAATTGCAAGTTTGGAATTCTATTTTTAGGCTTTCCTGATTAAAGTCAAAGTTTCAGATAAAGTTTGATACAAATCACAAGTAGAATGGAAAAATTCACTAAATAAATGGAAGATGGTGTTTACTAATATATAACTACTATGAATAAATTATCACATGCAACTATAGGACAGTCTTTAAGAAAAAAAGAGACTAGTCGTTTAGGGAGATCGTTTCCTGTGCTTGCTGATACTCTTTTGTACTGTTTCATCTCATTTCAAGTCAAGATTTGCATCCAAAGTATTTCCATTTATTGACAGCAACGTAAAGCAAAACCAAATTGTACTTTGCCTGTCATTCAGGAAAAAAAAATATATAACAGGCTTATGTACACTAAATAGTATTTTCAGGGGAGAAGAATAAAGGTAGCACAGATCCTCCAAGGTGACTCTCCCTCTGAATAGGTGGCAAGCTGTTATTTCCTCTTTGTCATGGCTGGACTGCCTGCTGAGGGACTTGTGATGAAGAGAGGCTTTCTGACAGGAGCCTGATGCACCATTTCAGTTGAAAAAGGTGCTGGGAAAAAAAGATTATCAAAGAATAATGCCTTTATGAAGTGTGGCATTTAAAGCACATCTCTGAAACCCCTTCCCTCATGTCCTACTAAGAGGAAAACAAACCTCAAGGGAAAAAGAGGAATGTCATGGTGTATTGCCTGGCAGGTAATGGCACAGAGATGAAAAGTCTTTCACGAGGTGTGTTCAGGAGGATAAAGTGAGAGATTTTACTGGATTCTAAACACAGAGCTGTCAATCCCTCCATTAGTCAGGATATCAGGACACGTTTATACCCACACTGGGGATAACTTCAATGATTGAATCTGAAAAACCTTGAGCAGTTTAAGCCACCAAGGGCAGGTTGATTACACTCCACCTTGACCCAGGTGTTCTCCAAGCACAGTCTGTATGCAGATGGTCATCCATCCACTGAAACATCAACACCTTGGCAGCACTGGGTGGTTTACAGACCCTTTTTCTGTTCAGGACCATGGCATGTGTCATTGCAAGTGTTTAGCTCATGCCACTCAGAGCACACAGACTCTCTTGTTCCACATCAGAAGCCTTATTTGCCCCTCTGGCTGGCAAGCAGCAGTGAGTGCTGCTTTTTGAAATAGAACTGTCCTATAATGACTTACAGAGATTTAAATTTAGCAGTAAACCAGAAAGGGAAAAAAAAAAGTCCCAGCTAGTGGATTTCCTTCCAAAAACTGAGAGAACATTGCCTTTTTTCTTTGCCTCTTTTGGCATTGTGTCTAAAATAAACATTCATTAAAACTTACTCTGTCTTCAGTCCAGCTACAGCAGTTTGGAAAAATGCCTCAAGAACAGTGCAGCAAAACAATGCAAGGAAGTGGTATCAGATCACCATGTCAGAAGAAAAAATTAAAATTATTAAACCCTTTCAAAGCCCTCAGGTTATCAGCTGTTAAAAAAAAAATATTTGATGCCAGATGAAATACTGACATTTTCAGTAAAAAACGGGGTACTTGATACTATTATGGTCCAATTCCTGGCACTGTCATGCATAGTCAGAGTATTATTTGAAGGGTTTCACAAAGAAACTCACCCCAGGGAGCTGGGATCTCCAGCTAGATTTTGTCTCCCATGAGCTCCCAGAGTGCTACCAGAGCATTATTCCTGCTTGGGCAGCTTCATGAGGATATGACTTGTAACTGACTTTCCATTGTGAGAAGAATTTTGGAAAATATCAGTTTACACCTTGAAACTACATTCAGGGTTAGAACCACTTTTTCCTTTTCTGTAAAAATAATGATTTAAGTTTCCTGACCCCCACTAAAGAAACTGCTGTTGGTAATTTAGAATCTATTTACATTAAAACTGCAATGTAACATTAAAATGCCCAACTAGTAAGAGAATTTAATCGAGAGTAGGAGGGAACTTGGTTAACTTGCAAGTTTTCACCTGACTATAAGTTCCTTCTATGCTGCTATATGTAGAAAACACACTTCATAGAACAATAAGGCATCTGAGGATTTCCCTTACTAGAGCAGTCGAAACCAAGGAGCCCCAAAGTCTTCAAAAACATTAGTAAAGAATTCATGATTTAGTCATTACCTGGGCCATGCCTTCCATTCTTTCAACTTTGAATCCTAATTTTAATCCTTGAAAGTTTGGGACGTTATTTAAAATATCAGAATCGATGTTTAATGAGAACAATCCATCATCTGCTTGTCAACTTCAGCTGTAATGCTATTGAGATCTACCCAGTAATAATGGATTTTTGAGACAATCAATAGCTTGGATACATACATTTCAGGCTGCAAGAGCAAGGTAGCTGGGAAAGGACATCTAAACATATGATGGCACATGAATGATTCAGCTGACAGGAGGAAGACTTTGAAAATGTTATGAAGTAATAATCCAGTTGCAGTTTTAACAGCACACAAGTTGACATGTGTCAAATATAAGTAAATTTCTCTCAATCTTAGAGTAAAATGAACACTTTTCCTTTAACAGAGTAAAGGACAGATGTTGCAGCGTGGAATTGTGTTAAATACTGGATCCTGGAGAATAAGGGCTTCAATTTACAAGAGAAATAGCTGTCTGCTTCAAAACAGATTGGTTTAAAATGACTGCAATACACTGATCCTCAGGTGCTTTCCATCAGATCTCCTCCTTTAGTGCAAGGAAATCATCAGTCAATGGTTCAGGCTCTGTGATCCAAGATCTGCTGCCATGCAAGGGAGCTGCACATTCTTTGCCCTTTTTTAGTGAGAATATTATTATTAAGCTGTAAGGAAGTATATATGGTGAGGCTACACAAGATAAAGCATGTGAAAACACGAAGAAGTAATCTAATATTTGAGACAAGTGCAGTGAAGAGCTCAAGAATTCAAGAGGAAAATACTTATGTGAAAACAGAACTATAAGAAAAAAAGAGCAGGAACACAGCAAATGTTAATTCACCAACACAAGAGGATCAGCCTGTTCTAAGAAGCAAAGGATAATGGTACATCACTATTTAATTGACAACTGCCTGGCTGGTAAAACCTCATCAGGCATTTCGTCAAGTTGTGATGAGCATATTAATATTTAGCCCAGTAAATCATTATTCATAGGTAGCTACTATGTGCATTAGTAAACTTTAAAAAGCTTTGCCCACTGGCAATATATATGAAAGTAGCTAATAATTTCACATCCATTCCTAAAGTAAGGATGAAGAAGCACCAAGAATGAGCTTTCTCATGTCTGCTGAAGGTTCAATTTGATTGAGTTTGTGACCTCAGGAACTGGGTAAAAGAAAATCTGATGAGATTTGCAGAAAGCATATTTTCAAATAAATAATTGTTTAATAAATAAGGAGAGGTTACAGGATGGTTCTTGGGGCAAACAAATTTATAAGCTATAGAAAGGGATCTCAACTCCAAGCCCCTCTACAATCCCTTTCTTGGTAAATTACATATACTCCAACATTCCTTTTTTAACCTTGGTTACTTATGGATGCTTGCCATGTAAGGACGATTTTTCTTTTTTTCAGGAGCCGTTACCTTTGAAAGTGTTGAGAGACCATCTGAAATCTATTACAGATTTACAATAAATTACTATACTAATGTCTTTCACAGCTAAACCTTTATGTATTCTAATAAATACTACAAACTGAAATCTCTATACCAGCCAAGTCACTGGCCCAAATTACTCTCTCTAACCCCAAATACATGTACACATATACTGGGTGTCTGTATTTAGGTGTGTAGAAAATAGAGTTTATTACACAGCGCACTAAAAGGAATACAAAGAGTTTAATATGAAATACTCAAAAGTCTGACATGCCAAAATGAAGGTTACTTCTGTAGTCTTTATGCAGCAGTGCTGTCTTCAAGACAGGTTGCAGCAACCTGACTAAGTTTCCTAAAGAATGAAGACACCCTTTGCTTACTCCAGGACACATTTTTTTTATAACTCACACAGAGGTTTCCTTGGTTTTTCATATTTGTTAATCTGTAAAAAATAAGGTAAAGTGAATATTAAGTTAAAGCCTCTAAGGACAAGTCTCTTGCTGAGAAGATATAGTGTGTACATAATAAAGTAAGACCATATTTAGGGCATGTGATCTCTGCAGTTCTGATGGTATAGGAGAAGAACAAGCCCAAATAAACCAAAACATGAGTACCAAGGCTACAGAACATGAGTGGAAGACTTGTCTGACATTACCACCATTGTGCAGTGATAGGTACAGACAAACCATGAGTTTAAATCCCAGCTGTCTGAGTCTGGTCAGTCCTTTTTCTGTCAGTCATAAATTTCAGGCCAGTGCTCATATATCAGCTGATTCATTTGAATGGTCCTTCACTGTATCATTTCCCAACTGTTTGGCTGTGTGCATCAATCAATAAGATAAGTGGCGTATGCTAGAGTTGGAGTAAAAGCTATTTTTCAGTTTTAAGAGAAAGTTGGTGGCAAGGTTACCTAATATTGTAACAATCTTCCAACTTAACCACTTATGCCAAAAACCTTGATGTAAGAGATCCTTTAGGACACAGAAACAAGGCTTGTTACTACAAGTGATGTGAATATCAAGTGTTGAGTAGTCCTGAACTGCTGAACATACCACCAGATGGTACAAGCCAGGACTCATTTGTACTCTGACTACTTAAGAAAACTCAGGATATGACCTTCTTGTTCTGAAAGTATTTATTTAAATGAATAACAATGCACATATTTATTCAAACATATTGCAATTTGCTACAGTCAGTTTGCAAACAACTTCAGCCTCATGTTTGTAATCCTAGGAAGGTATTTGTATTGGAAAAGATAACTTTAGACTTTAACTTACAAAACAGATGTTCAAGTGCCATCATATAACTGAATACCCTCCTGGTTTCTATGTATCATTTTTTACTTTGCTCATTTTTAAAGGGTCTTTTAAATAACTAGCCAACACCAAAACTGCATAGAAAGAAAAGTGCAGCTACCTCTATCTGCATGTGGATTAGCAGGTAGAAAACAAAATGAATGCATTTTGCATATAGGATCTGTACGTCCTAGGACCTGATGGAATTGGATTAATTAACAGAGAATTAGAGGTGGATAATTTTTAGCATTCCTACTTAACAGATAGTTTTGTGGTAAGCAAGTTCAGAAAGCACCAGATGAGAGAGAGACAGAGAGATGAATCAAGATCAAAGAATATGCTGACTTCCAGAAGACATCTGGGCTGTGGAGGGAAGTTTAACCCACATTTATACTGTGGACCTGCTGCTGCTTTCAGTCTTTCACAGATCCTCTGACAGTACATCCAGGCAGTTTATAGACATGAACAAAATAGATTTGGTTGACTTTCTTGAAAGGTAATCTCTCTTTTTTTTATTTCCCAAGGAGCAAGACAGCACCTTCTGATACATAAAGAAAGGATAATGATGCCTACATGGTGTGGTTCAAAAAAGTAGCACCAGAAAAACAAACCCAACTTAAAAAACCCTCAAACTGCTGTTGATTGTTTCCTTAGCAAATCAAGGTGATCCTACCCTCACGTTTCTTCAGCTTGCTTTATCACACAATTCCAAATGGAAATGAAGTAAATCCAGAGTATTAGATTCATATTCACAAATCAATATTGCACCATGATAGATGCATAATTTGAGGGTTTTTTTCCAAAAGCCAATGTTTATTTTAATGAAAGCGGCCTATCAGACTTTGAGATGGCAGATGGTATGCCTCCATAAAAGTCATTTAGATCAACCAGCTTAGCTAGAGCTATTATATTTTTATACATATTACATTTTATACATATTTTATATTTTATACATATTTTATGTCTATTATATTATTTAACGATGTGTGTTTTCATTCTGGAATAACACTTTGTTTACTTTTCCAGTTTGAGGTTGGAAAACAAATAAAAATTTGGTGAAATCTTAAATTTACAGTGTATTTGAAAAGAAAAGGAAAAAAATCTTAATCCCAGATCATTTTGTTTGCAAAACCAATGAAAGTAGTCAAGGGGCTTATATTTTGACACAATGTTTCTGACTCCAAGTACATAAAAATAAATTGGATGTTCTATACTTATAAAAAATACTATACTTCTCCTATGTCTTGATAAGATCAAGAGCATAATTTTCAACCCTATGAATATGAGAAGAGTATCTAGTATCCATTGCTGGCTTTTCCAGTATCACAATGCTGTGAATTTTTTAAAATTCTGGAAGCAAAAGTTGTAATTGTGTTTAAATTAGTCCTTTTGTAACTGATTGTGCTCTTGAAGTTATCTTGTTCTCCAAGAAAATTCATCAGCTTTGGACAGTATTATCATTTAACATCTCTTCTGGAACATGCCTGCATCCAAAAATAACAATTTTGCCACACACTTTCATTATATGCCCACTGACTGACAATTTGCTTACAATTTGCTGTTGCCATCTGAATCTTGTTAAGTCAGAACTTTTTTGGTCAGTGAAAGTTGATTTTACTTTCCTGAGTCCAAGACAGAACAAATAATCTGCCAAGCAGTTGTTCTTAAAAACCACAAGAGTCACTCTGAAGGTTAAAAAAAAACACTTCACTTAATGGGTGGCTTTTCCTTTTTGCAGCATATCCAGTTTACTAAGTATAACACAAGCTGGATCATATTCTTTATTTCAATTAACATGCTCCACTTCCTATTAGATGCTATTCTATCAAACTAGAATTGCCCAGTGTGAGCAAGAGTATGTGGCAGAGAAGTGTATTTGCACTGCATAGAATTAAGTATATTATTACATACCCATTAAAAAAAAATCCACTTTATGGGCAAAAGTCTAGGTTTTCCTCCAGAGGGACTCCATCAGAAATATGATGAATATGAATACTGATGAAGGAAGTTTCTTAATATTCTTCTAGTCAATCTCTTTAGTGATCCCATTTCCTCCAAGCTGACCATGGAAAAACAACTTTGTCATGAATTAGATCTCTGAAATGAGCTGGGGTTAAATGGTAAACTGATTTTCAGCTAACTGCTTCTCATGTAGTTCACACTTCCGAATGCATGGCTGCAGATGTGTTTGCTCATACTGCTATTTCCTCATCTGGAGTGACTATTAAATTTTGTAATTAGTGGAATGTAATTATTCCCTGTAATGGGCTGTAAATTCACATTATGCAATAAATCATTTCTATGTACACTTAAGGATTCATTACTCTTCTTAGCAACTGAATAGCATATTTACTAAGCACAGAAATGTTCAACTGGAGTATCCTGTAGGTTATTGGGAAAGTATTAGTTGTTCCCAAACGAGATCTCTTTGGTGAGGAAAAGTGGTGAGCAGCAGGAAAAGTGTGGTTCTACCACTGTGGTTAGAAATAAGACTTGCAAACTTGATTCAGCAGGGTACTAAAAAAAATATTTGCATATCAGTTCTATTGGGATCATTTATTGTCCTCATTAAGGCTACTAAGTGCTTTCTTAAATCATCTTCTGAAGTAATAGTTAAGGAGAGAGAACTGCTGTTATGACTAAAGATTTGTCGGTGACAATAAGAGCTCTCTCCATAGTGACAGAACACCAAAATATATGAATCTGCTGAACCAAAGCTGGAACAACTCTAGCACAGGCCTTGTGCAGATCCTTCCAGTCTGCACACCAAGTACAAACATCCGTCCCTCTTCCCAAAATTTTTTCAGCACAGCCTCATGCCCTCCCTCCTGCTCTCTCATCACCCCTGCTAGAGGGGGAGCTGAAGACTCTACACTAATGAGGTCTTTAAATTGAGTCTTCCTTGGAGATACCCTGTTTGTCACCTCTTAGTTAAAGGAAGTAGAAGCTCAGCATAATTTTTGGCACTGCTATCAAGAAGGAAGAGTGCAGGAAAAGGGAATTGGTTCAATAGAGGAAAAGTAAAGATCCAGCACAAAGTTTGCTCTGTGTTGTCAGACTGTTGTCAGAATTCATATTCTTTCATATACTAAGCTAATATTCTTATAGCGTGCTTGTACACATACATGTGCGTCCAGCATCCCAATATGTGTTCATGAAGGGTAAACCGGTCCATACTTGACTCCTCAGCAGAATCGAGTGTTATGTGTAGACACTAAGGAGGCAAATATCACAGGATAGAAGATTTCAGTAAAAAGTCTTTCTTGAATTTTTCGTATGCTACTTTTGTTACAGCCTTTCCTCTCTCCTGAATTAGATATTATCCAACCTATCTCCTCGTTTTATTCACAAGAGAGTAAAGGTTTAGGCAATGGTGAAACAGGATCAGGTCCTGGTGTCTTTCTCAGAAAACTCTGCAATCTACTCTGGGCAGACTGGCTGTCAGGACGAGGAAGAGATCAGCCAGCATTTTGAGAAGGGTCAGAATCTCTTTTCCTTGTTGCTGTCACCATTAAACTCTCCTTTACTGTGGTCCTGATGCAGTAGTACTGGTACAGATAGGAAGCCTTCCTATCATATTTACAAGACGTGTAAGATACATGACCTTAATTAAAAGAGGATAAATCTAAAACAGGAAAAAAGAAATCCCCATCTGCAACTGAGCCATTCACAATTAGTATTGTCCAGATGTTTTGCAGGCTGCAAAAATATCCTAATGCCCTTCAAATCCAACATAGAGCATTAATGATTGCTTTAACTGGAAAAAAAAAAAAAGGATAATCCAACAAATAGCAGCAATGCCAGTAAAGGGAATCTGAGAATAGCTTAACAGATCTGCAGGAGAAGCAACTGCAGCATAGACCTTGAAGGCATTATTTTGTGGCCAACAACGATTGGTTATCTGCTTGTCTAACTCTGATCCTTTGCGTGTAATTAGCAAAGGTGAAGGGAAGCATCCCCAGGGAACTGTCACAGTGATAGATAGATGATTTAAGACAGAGTCTTTGCTTGTGCTGTGACTAAACTTCAAATTCCACTTCTGTTTGTGAATTTACCCTGTTCCCACCAGGCGCTGTCAGATCCCATCAGCCTTGTTCCCTTACCTTGTGGAAATTTGTGTCTAAACAAACACATGCCTTTGTGCTCCATGAAAGCTTCACTGGTACAACTGAATAACCTAATACAGTTATTTCAGCTAAACACATGGTGAGCATGTCTGTGTTAGACCTGGACAAAACCCATCCCAATTAAACAGCTTTCCTACCTTGGGGTGCCTGGCACCAAAAGCACACCCTTGTCAGGCTTCAGAGAAGGCTGTCATGAAGTGCTGAACAATTTAGTAGGAATCAGTTATTGAAAGATCATTTGTTGAGAGTTTTTTTCAATGTTTGTTCTTCGGCAGTGGGTGGACAACAGCATGTGGTTATTGAGTCAGAACCAGAGAGCTCCATGCTTTTCAAGTACAGAAAGCACACAAGAAGAATTCACCAAAAGCCCACAACTTTAGCAATATGGTTTTTGACCAGTAGCAGGAACATCTGCTTATTGTCTTCATACAGCCCAGAAGGAATCTGGAACACAGTCAGGAAGCTGTAAATAAATATCCTTTAATTTTATTTTCTTTTAATATTTACTGGTGTTCAAAAGAGGTAAAGAAGACCTTAAATATAGCAAAAATGAAAACTATTTTTCAGAAACTAAATGTGTAGCATCCCCAGCTAAATATGAAAAGTGGTTTTATGTAGCATTTCCTCCATCCACTTTATAACTCTGTAAAATATCACTAAAATATACAGTACTTCTGAGATTCTTATGTTCAATAAGAGGGTCAATAAGAAGCTGTTATGGTAACAAACTCTTTTCCCTTAATTGCTTATCTGCTTATAGTGCAAAGCTTTCTCAAGGACTTCTATTTCTAGAAAATGTTTTATAGCAGAGTACAAAGTTATAAAATATTGATAATTATATCTCATTTTTAAATGAACGAAACAATTCTTATTTTCTGTCCAGAGTCCATTTCAAAAGATTTGTTTCAGGGTAATGGAATTGCCCATATACCATTTACTAAGAAGAAAATTAACTCTATCCCAGATAAAACCAGGAGAGTACCCTAATAAAAAAAAGCTCTTTCAATATCTTTCAGTTATATTTAATTTTTTATTCCACAAAAGCTTTCAAAGATTTAACAGCTAATTTTTGGTCTTTTAATCTTTTTCCTCCTGCCTTCTGTCCTGGAAAATTTCTCACTTTCTACTTCCCTTCATATCCCTCTCAGACCATTTTTATTTTTCATTGCTCATCTATTTCTTGGCAATCCTTTACTACATTCACTCTCCAGAATATATATAAGGATTATTTAGGTCCACAGAACAAACTGTAATACAGCTTCTGAAGCCAACACCTGAGCAAACATCTTTTCTGGGGCAAGATAAGGTCATGTCAATGAGCTTTTTTTTTAAATTTAATTTAATTGATGATAAAAGCTACATTGTTCCAAACTCACTTCTGCAAAACCTTGCTGAATTAAATGAATTAAAGGTAATACGAACCTGGTAAATCTTGCAGTCCAGCTCTCATGTCTGGCTATGACTAAACTTCATATCGTCATTAGCCAAGTAACAAGCCTCACAGAAAACCTATCCAAATAAGTAATCAAAAAGTAAATAATGCAATAAATTTGCTTAAAACTGCTGAAGAGGCTAAAACACATTCTTGAAAGAAATTTGGTTTAGAAAGGTAACTGCCTCTACAGCACATCATAAGGATATAAACAATATTTTATATCACAGCCTAGACACTCAGATTTCTGTTTAATTGAACTAATTACTAATCATCTACCTTTGACTACATTTACGTTATGATATAATAAGCAGGGCTATGACAAACAGGTGGTTTTGTATTAATTATTTCTTAGTAGCTGATTTTCACAATTATCACAGAATATTCTGCGTTGGAAGGAACCCACAGTAATCATCGAGTCCAACTCTTGAGTGAATGGCAGGAAAAGGCTTTAGGGTGGCCAAATTTTTAACTCTATTCAAACAGTTCTAATAAATTTTTACATTAAAAATAATAAAAGAAAAACAACCAGTCACAGATTTTAGAGTGAATTTGTTCTCACAGTCCTTCTGAGATGTGAGTGTCTTTCCAGCCAAGCAAAGTTGGTAAATGGTGTTTCCAGCAAGCACATGACTTGCTAAAAGTGTCTTTATAGTTATTCCCATTTAGGAATTCCCTGTAAGTTTTAATGAGGATGTATGATGTAGAGTTTTATTTGCACACATGTCTATTCATTAGATGCCATTAGGTGTCATTAGGTGGTAGAGCCTTTGCAGGATATACATTTCCCAATGAATGAAGGGGAAGCATGGAGGAGAAAACTTCAAGTAGCAAAACATAACAATTTAGTACAGTTCTATCTAAAATCCACACTTAGTACAAGATAGAATGAACAGGTTCAAAGGCAAGTCATAAATCAAACTTAAGAAAGAAAAGTAAGACATTCATATACAAGTGAAATCTTTTGATAGCAGAGCCAGTGTTGATCACTTCGCAACATTAAAATAAATAAGAATAGATTAGAAACAAACAAAAATTACTGTTAAGAATACCTAAGAAAACAGTGAGTGGGAACACAGTCTCTAACTTGATACCAAAGCAATCGTGTCTGCACACAAAACAGGTGAAATATTTAGCAAAAGTGTGACTGTACAGTGGAATATCTTTACAAATCTCACAAAGCTCCTAACTCAGACCAATGATTTTAAATATTTATATTTGGCTAGATTGTGACTAACTCTCTGACATATTTTGAGGTATTTTTAATTAGCCAAATACAGATTAAGATAGTAATTCTTCCCTATAAAAGATCTTTGAAACATTGATGCCTCAGAGCTTTTTGGACTTTTAAACTTTTGTAGATTTTATAAGCAGTTGTGTAGTGAATGTAGATTTTAATGTAGCTGTATTATATCCCTTACCCTGTAGCATAATGTTTACGCATACCGAACACTATTATCCCATTCCATATCAATCCCTCTAAATTCTGTTAGCGTGTTTAGTCTTCTTTTCAAGGTAGAATTGTAGTAAAACCCTGGACCAGAAGATATCACACAGACACAGCAACCTTCAAGCCCAGAACTTTGGAGGAGCTCCAAAAACTATACATACTGCAAAGAAGATGAAGATGAGGTAGAAGGGGTCCCAAAGACCATAAACCCAATTCCCAAAAGGGGCGTGTTGGGGGGCAGAACTGGGCAGAACCTGGGGATGGACAGACCTGGGATTGGATGGACTCTGTTATAAAATCATAGAACCACTATCTAGAGGTGTATATCATTTGTATTCCCTGGACCTTAGGCCTGAGATTAAAGGACCTCCTCTCTTTATCTTATCCACTAAACTGGCCTGGAGTTTTTTTCTCCGCACTCTCTTAAGACAACAATATCTTTATGAAAACAGATCATAAGGCACATACTTCTGACTGTCTCTTGGAATGGGGAAACAAGTCTTTCGCAAAACTTGAGTATAACATTGTTTTAAGCCATTAGAAGTTCAAAGAATGTTGATGAATTATATAATATATTTTGTCTTATTCAAAAGTGTTCACAGAGTACTCCAGTCAGCCCTCTTTAAGCTTTTAAATAAAGAGTTTCTGGGAATGCAGACACTGTCTTCACTGGGGTATTCTGCAAATCCATCTTGAAATCAGATGTGTACCCTTGCTGATTTACTCCTGACAAAATGTAAGGAGAGACTTTCACTGATCTCACTCACATAACAGCATCTTTAAATGAACCAGAAGGAATATCATAGATATTAAGCCTAAATTTTTATTCTGGAGCTGTTCATTAAACTGTTAAAAGAAAGGTAAAGTTCTCTGCCGTTTAGAGAAAGATGCAAAAGATTTTATTAAATAAGTATAAACATTTATTGGGAAAAATATTCTTTCAACATTTTTCACTTTATTGGAATTGGAAATATTTAAATCAGGTAGAAATAGTGGGACTGAAGCCACATGTATTTACTGTAGCAGTCAGAAATCAGTGAAATATTAGCAGTAGGGATGATTTAGAGAAATTATTTCCTCACTTATTTCAACAGAGGACTCCGGCACCTTGGAGTCTAACTAGCACATGGTGATTCTTTTTATGAAGAGTTAGGATTTTCAGTATTTAATAAATGTAGACTAGAAAAAAACTACAGTTTTCTTCCTTGGATATGTTTTCTTTAGGGTTGTAGGACAACATTTTGGTTGCTATCAAAAGGTAGCAAGAATGAGCCAGTGAAACCAGGATTGCCTGGAAGAAACACAGTAACTCAGAGAGAAATGAGAACCTGATATTACTGAGTTTAACAGCTAAAACATCTGAAAGAGACATTCACAGGCTGATCTAGGTGGAGTGGTGAAGATGCCTCTATTCAGATTCACATAACTATTTTTAAAACAATTATTCTAACTGTGGGAAGGTCTGGGTGAGATTAGAGAAAAAAAATGACCGGTCAGATAGATCTATATAAATAAATTTGATGGAAAGCATTTCTGATAGGACATTTTGATATATGCATATCCTTAATCTTCAACAGAGATTGGAAAAGTCTGTAAAAGCAGAAAGAAAAGTGTAAATACTACGTGTTTTCTAATAACTAACATCATTTTAATAATAAATGAGAAGAAGATCAAACCAGAATTTGACTGGTGCTGGTCAATGCTTCATTTGTTTCACTTTATGAAGTGCAGGCATCCTGAAGAAAAAGAGAGGTCTGGACCAAATTTATAACACAAGTAATGTAAAATGCCTTTTTGATACGTTGTGCTGCAGAAGTTTTTCAAGAACAGGAAGAAAAATAGATATAAATGTTAAAGGTTAAGGATGAGCAATCTCAAGCAGTCATTGACTTTCAAGTCCAGACCCCCACCATCTTGGTATTCCCACCTTTCTGTGTCAGTTTGGTTACAAGCCCTTTATGGTTTTATTCATTGCTTCCCCCATGCTCTTGAATTTTTATTCTAGTGTGTGATGCATGCTTCAGTTAAAAAAGGGACTCCATATAAAACATATCTTAAGACTGGAATACATTCATAGATGAATGTGAAGGATCACTTTGAGAGGAGAGAATTTTTTCCAGCATGGCTTTTCAAAAAAAAAGAGTAAAAAATGCTTAAGCAATAAAACCAGATAAATTATGTTGCCTTTTTGAAGTGATTTTGAACAAGAAGAAATACCTTTTTACTGAGATGGAGGAAAAGTAATGTATTACCAGAGAGCAACTGGTAACAAGCCATTGATTTCAATAGCATAACAATGATCAATTGAGGATGTGGCTGAAAACCTCTTGAAGTTTTTAAAATGAACCAAGACAGTGAACCTTGCCAGAACTTGTCCATCCAAGTTAACACAGAGACTTTTATTGTTGAGCTCAGCCAAGACATTCCTTCTCATCTCATCAGTCCATTTGTAATCAAGAGCAAGCACAGCACTTCACAAGCACAGCTGTTCCTTTAAAGTTGTTCTTTGTGTTGTGGAAGAGTCACATTTCTCTCAGACCTGTCAGATGTATCAGTTCAATTAAGTTTTCTGATGGGCTCAGGATCTGCAGAGAGGGACAGATTTTGAGGAGCTTGTCATTCCCATTCAGACTATAAAATACGTGACTTTGACATTCAAATTTAGCTTGTACTTGTGCTGAAACCTGGCAACACCTGCGGATACTAAAAACTTGCAACCGTGGCTACAGGAAAATATATTTTTTCAGGTTTTGAAGCATGTGGGAATAGGATTCTATTTAGCTCTATGAAGACATCTGTATTTGAATATTTCATCCTTATTTTGTTATATGGAGAATATGTATACCCCCTTCTCATTGGGGAGAAATCAGTGCTTATAACACATGATTCATCTTATCTTGAAGTAAAAAATGATCAGAAACATCACATTCTGGAAGTCTTTGTTTCTGTCTATTCATTGTAGAGGAAACTTACAGGAAACAGGTCAGTTTTATATATATATACGTATATATATATGTCTGTATGTATATACACACACACTGTGGCTGGACTCACCTTCAGTGGTTTAATAAAAAACATAATTTCTTCCCTATATTTGATATACCTTATTTTAAAATTATTGTTTCACACATCCTATTTAAAAGAATAGCTAAGGCATTAGTCTAGAAACATTTTTTCTCTAAATTTGAGAAAGAGCACTTAGGGTATGGGCTTCAGGTTGGGTTTTTTGGTGGTTTTTTTTTTTTTAATCTTGTTGAAGAAAAAAAAAACAACCCGGAACTGAAGTTGAAGTCATCTTGTACTTCCAATGACAATATAATATTTTCTGGAAAATATTTCCCTTTCTTTTTATTCCTAAATTGGGGAACATTGTTAGAATGATTCTGACTGTAACCATAGAAGTTCACACACAGCAGATAGAAAACTACAAGCCAGAGTTAAAATTAAGAATGAACACTATCAAACATAGCAATGAGTAATGAGTTGCAGGAAAGATGTGATTCAGTAAGTGCCATTTTCTGGTTTGTATGGAAATTCAAGAAAACTCTTTTTTTCATAGGATTATGGTTTTGAAAGAGTCTTCCTTCACAGGCAATCAAGGTCAACACATAATTTTTGCTGATAAAGCACCCAGTATATTTGGAAGTCATCCAGGGAACATCCCAATGACAAGTTTATTTTTCTCATTCTGTTTGTCCCTAAAATTTCAAATGAACACATTCTTCCTAATAGAGGAAAAGCAGTGCTGCTCTGTGCTGGAAAAATGGACGGCACGTGTACTTTCATGTCTGATGGTACAACAGGCTTCCCACAATTTTAGGCTGACTAAAAGATCCAGTCTGAGTTTGGGGAAGCCTCTGCCTTCTAATACATAGATATAAAAGTTATCCAGCAAGAGCAAACAAATAGGGAACAGGATTTTGAGTAAAGTCCAACAGGATAAGAGACAGTTTCAATCAATCAAGGAGGAGACAGATAAAGCCTGTGATCAGCTCCAAAGGAAAGAGATGTACATAGACCTTCTAAAAAGGGAGAACCAGAGAATAAATCTGATTTTATTTAAAATCTGTTCAATATGGGCAAAACTTTGAGTTGCTGGTACGGGACTCACAGCCCTTTACTGCTTGGTCATGTTCTAGTGTCTGGGGTCAATAAAAAGCCCTTTGGGTAGAGATATGTTTGTCTCAGAGGTGTATTGATATCTTTTGCTCGATTTCAGCTAGTTGCTGAAATATTGGTTTTTGCACAAACAGTAAAGTCCTGCATCATTACATATATGTCATGTATTTACAGGTGTATATGGTATAATAAAGTGCCAGGGATTGGAGCAGAGTGATGCTTTTCAGAAGTGTGTTCTCTTAAACATACTTTTCTCTGTGTTTTGTTCATAAAGAGTTTGGTTTTTGTGTACTTTTGAGAACAAACTGAATGCCAAAAGTTTTTTTTAGGCAGGCGAGTGGTTATCAGCTCTTACAATGTCCCATTTGTAAAACATAAAAATAGAATTGCTTTTTTACCCACAGATGAACGAGCTAAATCCCATCCTTGGCACGTTAAATGCCCCTAATGTGCTGCTTACTGGCAAAGCATGTGCCTCATCTGCCATTCCCCACACAAAGCAGCTCTGAAAGGTGATATGTGCCCAGAGACAACACTCAGTGCAGCAATATCCTCATGGGGGAAAACTGAGATTGATTTTTTCATCTGTACCAGGTTTTTAGCATTTGCACTGTTTTGCTGGTATTGCAACCCTATATATGCACAGGATGTTTATAGTTATTAGAATGAACATTTCTCATCTCTGTTTGCAGAACCTGCTGATGGCTCGCTTTTTTTCTTGAGACTCAGTTGTTATTTTCCCCCTCCAATGGAATTACAGTGATGCTATTATAAGTAAGAGCTAATACCCTTATTCAAAAGTCTCATTTCACTGAGACCCAAAATACACTGACTTGCTAACTTAAGACTTCTAGAAAGACACAACATTTCTTGCAAAGAATTCAGGGCAAAGCTGATGGGACAATTCTGCCAGCGAGATAAAATATTATCCTATCATCCTCTCTCTCTCCTTGAGCTATACCTCTCCCCAAAAGCAAAAGCCTGATAAACCCTGAATTTTAGGGTAGTATTGCTTCCAACCATTTTAGGTGTAACTCTTCAGCAAACTCCCAGTATTTTCCAAATATTTGTGGTTACTCTTCCAAATGGTACACTTAAAAACATTGGTAACCTTTGCAGCTGCATAAATAAAATGCTGCTACTGAAGCCTGTGGCAGCTGTGTATACTTTGTATGCTTTCTAGAATAGGGAGCCATATTCTATTTTTTCAGCTGAACATCCCAGCAGGTACCACATCAACTTCAGCCCTCCTTATTGAACCTCTAAGGAAAACTTGTACTCTATTCATCAGCCAGTAGGCCAGTCTGCTAGGAAGCACTGAAGGTGCTGATCTCAGCTAGATAATCTTTTCAATCCATTGCTTGCTGTAAATAGGATTCTGCTGAAAGTAAAGCAAAAATATGAAGTATAGAAGGACTACCCTGCTGTGCTTTTGTATGACTTCATTTTCAAAAAGAAAACCAATTGATCACACCACGCAGTGGAGTTTAACCCTCAATCTCTCCCACTGAAGTGTCTCTCAGAATCAGAGGGACTACAAGAAAGCTTACCTTTTTTTTTCATGTGGATGGAAGTATTGTGGGTACACGTGCACTTGATCACAAATACAAATCCCAATGCACCAGAATCTATTTGGGTAGGAGAAGAAATCTCTAAGAGAAAATAATGTCTGAACTCAGAAGTCACAGCTGTCACTGCTAGTGACATATGCACATAAGAGACTAAATCTATAATATGTTTAATAAGTTGTATGTTTTCCCACAGCTCCTACAGTTCTACAAGAGCAATGACTCTGCTGAACATCCCTCTACCTCCCAAGTCATGTTTAAATCGATTGCCTTTTGTGGAAATATAGCAGAATGATGTATGGCTGCAGATAATAATATCTGGGGAAAAGATATGAAACAGCAAACTGTTTCATCTTCCGTCACTAAAAGAGTGGCCTTGACTGAAAGCTTTTTTTTTTGGTTTCCTGTCTAACTGACAATAATTTGAACAACACAGCTTCTGTTATGGCCTTCTAGATGTGGTGGGGTGACCCTGTCTGGACACCAGGTGCCCACTAAAGCCACTCTATCACTCCCCTCCTCAGCTGGACAGGTGAGAGAAAATATAAAAAAAGGCTTATGGGTCAAGATAAGAAAAAGGAGAGATCACTCACCAGTTACAGTCATGGGCAAAACAGGCTCAACTTGGGTTACAATAAATTAATTAATTTAATTTCTTGCCAATCAAATCAGAGTAGGTTAATGAGAAATAAAACTCATTAACAAAACTTCTTGCTGGACTGTGCAAATCAACAATGGTTTTTCTTCTCTGACGTCTGGTATAGACTGTAGGTCTTGACACACAGATGAATTTTGAATTGCCAGGTTTTTAGGAAATTATTTCCTTCTCTTGTGGAATGCTAAACTTCCTTTTTTTAACACTAGAATAAAGTCCAATTTTCTTTGGTGATATTATGTCAGCAATTTCATTAACATCTTCCCTGTAATGTGCTATTCATGGAGCTACAGAGGAAGTTTTGTGCTTTACAGTTCAAACTATGCTACCCGGAATGAAAATTAAATGCTCATTGGTGCTAAGGAGACAGCCTAGACAGCTAGGAAATGATGGAAAAATTCCTAATTTGAACAAAAATAAAGCTGGAATTTGAACATGAAATTTCTATACCTTTTCACCTGAGAGAGTTAGAAGTGCACTGAGAAGCTTTCAGCTCATTAGATCTGCTGAAGTTGTTCCTTCTTTAGAGGAATAAACTAATATGAAAAATTGCTGCACCAAAACCTTCTTAAATGGACTTTCTTGAAAGTTTTGTGATAGAGTTACACCATAAATATATGTGCTTTAGTGGTTTTTTGGAATAGACTCTTTTATTTCTTCTTCCCTTTACAGTATGTATAGTTAAAAAGATCAATAGTCACATCAGACTCTCTCTCATGTTTAACAATGGCATCAAATTCATAGCTTACTATCATCTTCTCCCTTCTTCCTTGCCATCCTTATTTGATAATTTTTTAAAGAACATTAGTTTGAGTTCTCTAATCCTTTGTTGAATTTCACTTAAAATCACTTGAAAGATCAAAAGTTTATTGGAGCAGGAGATGAACAATGTGATCACATAAATCTTATTGTCAAAGGACAGCAGGAAAATCATGCCATTTAAAATTTAAAAGCCAATTCTTATCTGTCTTAAGTTCATGTTCTGAGAAAAAAAAAACTAGTTTGATCTATTAATTCTGTATTGTTTTTCCTTATTGTTGATGGTTCTGCTAATCTTTGATTTTCAAAGTATTTTTAAAATACTTGAATTATTATAAGAAGAGTAGAAATTAGAAAATTCACTTAAATAGTATTTATCCATTCTACTGTAACAATTCTTTTGAAACTTTATTTTTATTGTCTGAGTAATAGGAAAATGCAGGTTTTTCCATTATTTTTCTAGATAATGATCAAATCACTATTTACCACTTAGTCACTGTTATTTTTTTTTAAATATCTGGAAACCTGTGTTACCCAGACTATGCCTTTGCTTAATGTCCTCGGTGGCAAGAGGTATGTGAACACATGATAGATACTTTTGGGGAATGGCGAAAGAGAGGGAGGGAAGCCTTTTGGGATCTTTTGGGGGAGTTTTGTGTTTGGTTTTGCTGTTTGGGCTTTTTTTAATTGAAGAATTTTCAACTATCCATCACTTTCTAATCAGCTGGGATAAATCCAGAAATACCTATTCAGTGACAACATTCTAAACCAATTCTTCTTATCTGACACTATCTTTTAAATTTCTTTATATAGATTATTTCCTTTATTTATTTCTGGCTGACCTATACCAGCATTCATTTGAACATGTTGATCAATATAAGCTGCTCTCTGTAATTAGTCTTGTTTTTTAATTAAAACAGATTAAGACGAGTTATTTACATGAAATCAGCTTTGCTACTAAGAAACCTGTATTGGTATTTACATGATTGCCTTCTGCACATTTGCTTTCATAATTATACATGTTAGTTCTTAATGGAATGAAAAGGGCACTAGGACTCAATGTTTTTAATCTGCTATCATTTACATTCCAAAGTAGCCAAATAGGTGCTCAGTTAAAGACCATTTTCACTGCTTTTGTTCATCTAATCTTGAAGGTACACTTGTACTCCTATTTATTTTCAAGTGTACTAAATAGGAAAATACTAAAGCAACTTAATAATAAATAAGCCTCCTTTGCAATGAGAATCCTTCTATATATGACAAAGTGAAAAAAGAACACATGCAGTTCCCCACAAATCTCTTTGAAGTTAGTAAAGTTCTCTTACAAAAAAATAGGCTTTGCCATAGAATAAAAGCATTTTTTGAGGAAGCAGTTTTACTCATAGGCCAGCTTGAACTTTCTTTCCACCCCACCCCCAGTAAAAGCACTTTAAAAAGGGTGTCCACTGCAAAACTAGAAACTCTGAAAAAGAATGATTGCTGTGGTTACACGCTGAGGTAATGTAGGAAAGTAATTAGGGAGGAAAAAATGTCAGCTTGTTATACTTCAGCTGAGAGGAGAATGTGATGTTGATTCAACTACTATATTAGTAGTACCCACTCTGCCACCCTAAATGCATCTCTTTAGTTGCCCTGAGGTGAGTGAATTTAGCACTGCTTCCCTCTCTATTGAAATACATTTATATAAATATGAAGAGTCACTTGAACAGTAGAACAACGCTATTTACAAGAGAGGAGCACAACCACAATGCCTGTAGGCACTCTCACTACACTTTAAAAAATAGACTGAGTTCACAAAACGAACTGCATTCAACATTAAATAGTTCTACACAGGACTGGTTAAAAAAAAAAAAAAAAACCAACAAAACAAAACAAACAAAAAAAATACATAACCACCCCATACACATCCCCACTCAAATGTCAGAAAGGGCAGAGAGGTTTACAAAAAGATTCCATCACACTTCTTGCATTTCAGTGCATCTGACGACCCAGCCTCAGAAAGCCCACTTGGGAATTTAAGACATTTCCAGAGTAACCAGGCCCTGGGGTGAACTTCAGGTGGACTTGGTTCTCAGTTTTCAGCACAAGCAAATGTGCCTCTCTGTGGAAATTAAAAAGAGGATCATAGAAATACAGAATCATAGAATGGTTTGGGTTGGAAGAGACATTAAAGATCATGCAGTTCCAACCCCTTGCAGGCAGGGACACCTTCCACTAGACCAGGTTGCTCCAACCTGGCCTTGGACACTTCCACACATGGGGCAGCCACAGTTTCTGTGGGCAACCTGTGCCAGGGCCTCTCCACCCTCACAGTAAAGAACATCCTCCTAATATCTAATCTAAACTTACTCTCTCTTAGTTTGAATCCGTTGTCCCGTCACTACATGCTCTTGTAAATAGTCCCTCTCAGTCTTTTTTATAGGCTCCCTTCAGGTGGAAGGACTTAACTGGGAGACAGGGAGAGAGAGGGAGGAAGAACAGGGAGCTGTGCATGTTTTTGCTCAACAGCAGATGAAAAGACGCTGTTTACTCCCTCTTCCATCTATACTTGCCAAAACTGATCATAGTATAAAAACAGTTAGTAATTGTTTACCTTGCTCTTTAAAGGGTAAAATAAATGGAATTTTCAAGTATTTCGAACCAAGTCTCATTCTAAGCTGCCACGAAGTTGTTTATATGACCAGCCTCAATTATCAGATTTTTCAGATACAGAGCCTGTGAATTATCTATACAAAAAGTGAACTTTCATCCTGTGATTTATAAACAGTGCAGGCCATTGCAAAAATTAACTTGCATCTGACCCTTTGGGGAACTGTGTTTTTTGGGACTGAATTTTTACCGTCCTCTATGATATGGAAAAACTCTTCTGGACTTCTCTTAAACAGGTCAAGTCCATAGCAGTCAATAAAATTTTGGTAGCTATGTAGCCTTCTAAAGAAAAGCATAGAGAACAATAATCATATGATAAAATGTGGCAAAAGGGGCTGAAAACTTGCTCAGTTTGATACCTCTCTTAGGAGGCCCATCTTGGAAAGTTGAGTCTGCTTATATGTTCACTGGCAACTTAGGGGTTATTGAGGAGCAGAACCACTTTATTTTCAGAAATCACTGTGGAGACATAAAGCATAATGCACAAATACCAAGTAGCACAAAGCAGCCATCCATTCTTGCTAAGTCTCAAATCCTCCAACCCTCTCTGCTCAAGTTTTGAAGGCCATCAATCAATAGAATTATAAAACTCATGATTACATTTCATACACGCATAAAATATGTGTTGTTTACAACATCCTGCTTGTCAAGCAATTAAGCAGATGTTCATAAAACTTGAGGTAGAAGAAACTGTGCAGATCTGAAAACTTCCATAAACATCCATCTGTCCATCTTAAAATGGAGATGAGGAGAATGCCTGCAAACAAATCTTGACAAGGAAGGATGCAGAAGAGATGGCTCGGTTTACCTGGGCCTCAGAATTGTCCCTGAAACTGTGGATCAGAGCATAGGTCACACCCACATGGACAGAATCTCACTGGCACTGATCTCTACATCTTAAAGATTTGTCTGCTTAATAACATGGAAAAAATCACTCCCAGGCCTCTTCCAGAAGGAGAAGGGAAGTAAATGGTAGCTATGGTACAGTGGAAATGTTAAATCTGTAAGAGGGCCCAGTAGAGAATAAATGAACAGTTTTACTGTGGACCCACCAGGTCTCTGCAAGACACAGGTGCTTTTTTACAGGTTGTGTAAAGATCTCTCAGTTTTATGCCTGGGAATTTTCTCACCATGTTCATGAAAAGGCTTGTTTGCCTATTGATCAACAGAATAAATAGATTTTATTGCCAGGGATTTCCCACCCTGAAAATCTGGAATCAAAAAATTCTTTTCAAGAGTTTCAACTCCTGATTATAATCTAAAGTGCCTTCTTGTTATATTATGCTGTATAAGATTTTGTGACAATTCTGATTTGTATGAACCTGATATGGCAGAGAATAAACATAAGTAATAATGGAGGAAAACTCTAAAAGAGTAGCTTTTGGAATAAAGTTCAGTATCCAACATTTATTGTCTTTCTTTCTTAATAACCTGCATAAAAAAAAGGCAGCCTGAAGACTTGAATCTTGCATGTTAACCATAAAAGCGGTAAAATCATTACACAGTATTAAACTCTGAGAATTAGTGATATTACAAAATATACTGTTTTAGGTGCTGACTGTACAGAAAAACAGGGCAAGCTACAATGATAGTGACACCTCATCTTTTGCATGTTATAACTTTAAAAGAGAAAGCAATGCAGGAAAGAGGAAAAGAAAATGCAACTGAATGAACAGAGCTTGATTTGGTCAATGATATAAAACCCACTCACTCCTCACATGTTCAGGTGTTCACCAAATCTCAGAACAAAACCCATTTATTAACAGTGCTGAGGCACAGCACTGTTCTAACACTCCAGAGAACTTTGAGGATGAGCTTACTCTGCACACATTAAGGAAAAAACTCAGGAAAAACTGCCAGTTCATTCAATAGGAGGACTCGTCCATGGGTGGGGAGGAGATATCTCTGAGAGACATTCTTTTTTTTTAATACTTCGAAATTAACTATGATGTGATGAAGACAACTGCAGTGCTATATTTACAATTCAGTACTTAATGCTTAGAGATGTACTGGCTTTACAGTTACAGTGTCAAAGAAGTTTTAAAATTGACAAATTTGGATGCTGGGAAATTCCAAAGACCTCCTCCTCTACCTAAAAGTGTTATCTCATCGACTTTGGCTTAAATGTAATCATATACTGCCAGAAGTTTTGTCAGCCACAGAAAGAACTGCAGCTCCTAGACAGGGACACCTGAGACTTTTGATGAAATAAGAGGATAAACAATTTAATCAATAAATAATTAACATGTGATTAAAGCATTATTAAAGCAGACTTGCATTAGATACGTACATACTGCAGCTTAGTGCTTTTCTGAGACCTAAAGGCCTGACTTGCTCACATTTTTTTCACTTTGTATGTAGATCTTTGCCATGAAAATTTAAAAATACCAACGGATGAGAGTAGTGTCTCTTGAACTATTGCAAAATAATGCACATATAAATGGTAATCAAAACCAAAACCCATTCTTTTTCAAATTATCATTAAATACTACTGTAGTGAACTAAATTTCTTCCTATTTGCAAAATCTTCTTTTCTACAAAAAAATGTGTTTGTTTCAGAGCTCACCCATGTATAAATTAGGAATATCAACATTGCAACAAACTAGCTAAACCTGGGGCAACAGATTAGATTTCACAAGACTCAATTTGCTGTTTCTGCATATGTGCAAGTAATTAAAAATTATTTATAGAGGATGTGAAAATATGAGAACCTCCCATGGATACTCTGGACATCAGAAATGGGGAGAGGCAGAAACTGTAAAGGGGAAACACTTTTTGGGGTCCCCTGCAGTGTCAAATCAGCCACCCTGAAGATTTCTGTACCAGTATTTTTTTTTCCCTGTTCACGTCATCAACCTGATTTTTCTAATAAAGCCAGACTTCATTACATGATAAGTACACCCTGGAATTTGACAAGTGCTGACAGTGAGTGAACTCATACATTTCAAGTGCACACAGAAAAGTTTTTCAAATTAGTCATAACTATTTGGTCTACAACATACAGTTTCATGAATAAATGCCACTGCAAAAATATTACACTTTGAAGAGATGTAATATCTATAGCAAAGCTCGAAATTAATTTGCCTACAGACTACAACAGTTATAAACAGGAATTTTCTGAGCCTGCCTCCATAACATACACTCTCCAGTTCAAGCCTAATCCACATTAGGTTCGATCCTGGTATGGGCCATTCGTTTAAGAGCTAGACCTGATGATCTTTATGGGTCCCTTCAAACTCAGAATATTCTGTGAAAGTTGCACAAGTGTTGAAAAAACACTATTGTGATTCTCTCTGCTTCCCAAAGGAGGAATACTGCATGCTAAATTATTGTTTCCTCTTTATTTGGACACATGTCTTCTTAAGAAAAAAAAAGTGGGGAGCAGTGGTAGAGGTAGCTTTCTGGGCACATGGAAGAATCTCTTTCCATTCAGCTCCAAAAACCACCTCTTGGAAGAGGAATCCTGTGTAACAAGTGCTGATCCTCAAAGACAGCACTTGGCAATGTTACTAAATGAGTCCCTGAGACACAAAATTCCAGATCTGCTGTTTCTGCACTTGTTTGTAGTTTGGAATCTACATCTAGATATATCTAATTTATTTAACAAGCCTTTCTCCTCCACAAAAATCTGCCAATGTAATACCAAATGAAGCGTTATGAGCAAAAATCAGTCCTCTACTTCTTTCTTCTGGACTTCCAAACACTTCCATTCCTATAGTCAATCCCAGCTTGTATTTATCTCCCATTTCCCTGCCATCTCAAGAGTAGTTTTTGTGCTTTATGAGGGCCTTTTAGTTTATTTATTTTTCTTCTTGCCACTGTCTGAAGGAAGCCAGAGGAGATGAAAACAAAGCCCTGAGAGAGGTATGCCTCTAAAACTGAGAGATGGGAGCAGAAAATTCTGATTCCTTTATTCACAACGATTTATGTTCTTCTCCTATCAGAGCTTCGCTGGCCATGCAAAATGGCTTTCTCCTGTTTCATAAGTCTGAGCTTACCTACAGGTTTCACTAGTAGATTGAGGAACAGGCTGGCATAAATGTTAATTTTCTTATAATATTCTATACCATTTACCTGGTGTGACATTAGGAAATATTGAATATTCATTATTTCTTTACTTTATGGTATTTTTAACTTCTAGTTTTGTGAAAAGCTTTAATATTTTGCCGTCTTAAGAACTGCTAGTTGAAAGCAGACAACCCCTTGCAGCCCTTCTTCAGAGAGCCATTAACTCCATGTCATACAAAGAAACATATCTTTTTGCTGGTGGTCTCAGGTGAGGCCAATCAGCTGATTAGGGGGCAGCACCCAGCACAGCCAGGAGGGATTTAAATGGCTGCTGGGACCAGCAGCAACCCAGAGCGTGGCAAACAGGAATGTGGCATGGCAGTTAGTGAGGCAGTTTGTGAAGGCAGGGCAAGCAGGAGGGGCACAGCCACCTCCCAGCTCTCTTGGAGGAGCTTTTTTTTTTTTTTTTTTTTTGTCATAGCTCAGCTTAAGCCAGCAATGATTTCCAAAAAGGCAAAAGCTGTTTCTGTTAAGACGAAGAGTGTGTCCACACAGACGGAACCCCTTAAGAGGGACACCAAGATGGATGCAGTTATTCAGGCCTCTGGCTGCGCAGACTGTCTGAGCCGGGTGTTAGCACCAGAGGACAGCGTGAGTGGGGGTCTGTGTGCGATGCGAGCAGGTGAATGACTTGCTATGCCTGGTGGCAGAGCTCAAGGAAGAGATAGGGAGACTAAGAAGTATCAGGGACAGTGAAAGGAAAATTGACTGGTGGAGTCACACCCTTTTGACCCCAAAAGAAGTCCAGAAGGAGATGGTGAAGCTCTGCTCCTACTGCCATCAGGCAGTTGGAGCAAACCAGGTGGATGGGGGGGAATGGAAACAGGTCCCTCACCGGAGAGGTAAAAGAATCCCCTCCCGATCCCCACTATCCCCCCGGGTGCCCTTATAGAACAGATATGAGGCCCTGGACTCAGAGAATCAGGCAGAGGACAGACCAGAGGAAGATCTGTCTGGAAGGTCTCCTGTTCGCACTCCGTCTACCAGATGGGTTATAACTACAGCTACAAAGTGTACAAAGAAAAAAAAGAAGGGTAGTTGTAGCTGGTGACTCCCTTCTGAGGGGAACTGAGGGCCCTGTATGTTGACCAGACTCATCCCACAGGGAGGTCTGCTGCCTTCCTGGGGCCCAGGTGAGGGATATTAGTAGGAGACTCCCTCAGCGAATTCAGCCCTCAGATTATTATCCACTGTTGGTAGTCCAGGCTGGCAGTGATGACATTAATGGACAAAGTACCAAGGCAGTTAAAAAGGACTTCAAGGCACTGGGTCGATTAGTTCATGAGACAGGAGCACAGGTGGTATTCGCCTCAGTTCCTGCAGTAGCAGGGATGAATGAGGAGAGGAGTAGGAAAACCCATCTTATCAACAGGTGGCTAAGGGATTGGTGCCACCGGTGGAACTTTGGGTTTTTTGACCATGGGGCAAATTTCATCATACCTAGTCTCTTGAAACCAGATGGGCTTCATCTATCTAGCAAGGGCAAAAGGACTCTAGCCTATAAGTTGGTGGGGCTGATAAGGAGGGCTTTAAACTAGGTTTAAAGGGGGAAGGGGTTGAAACCGGGCTCTCCAGTAAGGAGCCCAAGGGTGGACAGCCCAAGTTAAGAGTCAAATCAGCAGCCCAGCTGAAGTGCATGTACACCAATGCACGCAGCATGGGTAACAAACAAGAGGAGCTGGAAGCCATCGTGCAGCAGGAAAGCTATGATGTAGTCGCTATCACGGAAACACGGTGGGATGACTTGCATGACTGGAGTGCTGCCATGGGTGGCTACAGGCTCTTCAGAAGGGATGGGCAGGGTAAGAGAGGTGGAGGGGTGGCCCTATATTTTAGAGAGTCTCTTGACTCTGTAGAAGTTAAGTCAGTAACAATAAGGTTGAGTGCCTGTGGATCAGAACTTGGAGGAAGGCCAACCAGGCTGATATCCTGGTGGGAGTCTTACAGACCACCCAACCAGGATGATGAGGGTGATGAATTATTCTACAAGCAGCTGGCGGATGTCTCAAAATTGCCAGCCCTTGTTCTCGTGGGTGACTTTAACCTGTCGGATGTCTGCTGGGATCTCCAGATCAGAGAGAGGCAGAGAAGAGGCAGTCTAGGAGATTCCTAGAGTGTATAGAGGATAATTTCCTGCTCCAGCTAGTAAACGAGCCTACCAGGGGTGAAGCCCCACTAGACCTCCTGTTCACAAACAGAGAGGGGCTGGTGGGAGATGTGGTGGTCAGTGGACATCTGGGACACAGTGATCATGAAATAATAGAGTTTTCAATACTCAAGGATGCAAGGAGGGCTGTCAATAAAACCTCTACGTTGGACTTCCAGAGGGCAGATTTCGGCCTATTCAGAAGACTAGTCCAGAGTATACCCTGGGAAAAAAACCTTGAAAACAAAGGGGTCCAGGAGGGATGGACACATTTCAAGAATCAAGTTTTAAAAGCACAGGAGCAGGCTGTCCCAGTGTGCTGAAAGGCGAACCGGCGGGGAAGACGACCGGTCTGGCTGAACAGGGAGATTTTGAAAGAAATTAGGGTAAAGAAGAGAGCTTACCGATTATGGAAGAAAGGGCTGACTACTCAGGAAGAATTTAGGAATATAGTTAGGTCATGTAGAAAGAAAATTAGAGAGACGAAGGCACAACTTGAACTGAATCTCACCACCTCTGTGAAGGATAACAAAAAGTCCTTCTACAGATACATCAATAGCAAAAGGAGGGGCAAGGAAAACCTCCATTCTTTACTGAACACGGGCAGGAATATAGTTACCAAAGATGAGGAAAAGGCTGAGGTATTTAACACCTTCTTTATCTCAGTCTTCAACAGTTGTCCTGAGGACAGCTGGCTTCTGGAGCTTGTAGAAAGAGATAAGAATCTGAACAGCCCCCCTGTAATCCAGAAGGAAAAAGTTAGGGACCTACTGAGCTGCTTGGATCCCCACAGGCCTATGGGACCAGATGGGATCCACCCAAGGGTGATGAGGGAGCTAGCGGAAGAGCTCACCAAGTCTCTCTCCATCATCTACCAACAGTCCTGGGTCACTGGGGAGGTCCCATATGATTGGAAGTTGGCAAATGTCATGCCCATCCACAAAAAGGGCCGGAAGGAGGACCTGGGAAACTACAGGCCCGTCAGCCTGACCTCAGTGCCTGGCAAGGTTATGGAGCAGATCATCCTAAGTGCAGTCCCACAGCACCTACAGGATGGACAAGGGATCAGACCCAGCCAGCACGGGTTTAGGAAGGGCAGGTCCTGTCTGACCAACCTGATCTCCTTTTACAATCAGGTGACCTGCCTGGTGGAAGAGGGGAAGGCTATGGATGTAGTCTACCTGAACTTCAGCAAAGCCTTGGACACCATCTCCCACAGCATACTCCTGAAAAAGCTGGCAGCCTATGCCTTGGACAGGGGCACCCTGTGCTGGGTCAGGAACTGGCTGGAAGGCCAGGCCCAGAGAGTGGTGGTGAACGGTGCTGCGTCCAGTTGGCAGCCAGTCACTAGTGGTGTCCCCCAGGGATCAGTGCTGGGCCCAGTTCTGTTTAATATCAGCAAATTTGCAGATGACACTAAGCTGGGGGGGAGTGTTGATCTGCTGGAAGGCAGGAGGGCTCTGCAGAGGGACCTGGACAGGCTGGAGAGTTGGGCTGATTCCAGTGGGATGAGGTTCAACAAGGCCAAGTGCCAGGTCCTGCACTTTGGCCACAACAACCCCCTGCAGTGCTACAGGCTGGGGACAGAGTGTCTGGAGAGCAGCCAGGCAGAGAGGGACCTGGGAGTTTGGATTGACAAGAAGCTGAACATGAGCCAGAGTGTGCCCAGGTGGCCAAGAAGGCCAATGGCATCCTGGCCTGTATCAGGAACAGCATGGCCAACAGGTCCAAGGAAGTGATTCTTCCCCTGTACTCAGCGCTGGTGAGGCCACACCTCAAGTATTGTGTCCAGTTCTGGGCCCCTCAGTTCAGAAAGGATATTGAGGTCCTGGAGCAGGTCCAGAGGAGAGCAAGGCTGGTGAAGGGACTCAAGCACAAGTCTTATGAGGAGAGGCTGAGGGAGCTGGGGTTGTTCAGCCTGGAGAAGAGGAGGCTCAGGGGAGACATCATCACTCTCTACAACTACCTGAAAGGAGGGGGGAGCCAGGTGGGGGTTCGTCTCTTTTCCCAGGCAACGATCAGCAAGACAAGAGGGCATGGTCTCAAGTTGTGCCAGGGGAGGTTTAGGTTAGATATTAGAAAGAATTTCTTTACAGAGAGGGTGATCAGCCATTGGAATGGGCTGCCCAGGGAAGTAATGGATTCTCTGTCCCTGGAGGTTTTTAAGAAGAGACTTGATGTGGCACTTAGTGCCATGATCTAGCAACTGCAGCGGTAGTGGATCAAGGGTTGGACTTGATGATCTCGGAGGTCCCTTCCAACCCAGCTGATTCTATGATTCTATGAATACGTATTTTTAAAGTTTTGAAAGATAAAGTTGCTGTAGTGCACCTGGTTTGTCAAACACCTTCTGAACATCACCCTTTGTAAGGGGGGTATTTTTGAATTAGATGATCAATGGAGCATAGAGGCGTGAGAATGGAATCATATTAGGATGTGAAACCAACTAGAGTATGGTACAATGTAACTTCATGGCACAAGCTAATTGTAAGGTCCACTGTGCTTTTTAGCAAGTCAGCTTGATATCCCCTATTATCAGAGCTGAGTTCTTCCTTGGTTTTGCTACATATTGCAAGATAGATACATCTACCCTTGAAACACAATGGTAGAGGTCATCCATAGGAGTGAGAAAGATGATGATGGGAGGAAGATTATGTGGGCAGGGGTCGCCCGCCCCTTGCCCTACAAGTAGGGCATGCGCAGACTGTTGCCATGAGGTAATGATCAGGTGGTGTTTGGCTGCCACTCAGGCATCACCTTATACTGTGTACTGGCCCTACGTAGTGTAATGTGGAACTGATAAAAATGGGGTGTCAGAGCTGCTGAGTCGAGCGATCCTCATCCTACCACCGAGACTGTGTTGCTCCGCGGGGACGCCCGCTAAGCACGGGCACCGACCAGCTGCTGCAGATCCTGACAGCCCTGGCCTGTCTGTGTGGGTAAGCACAGTTTTTGATAGGAAGCAACTGAGAGAACAAACTTTTTAATATCCTTTTAGTGTTCCTTTAATTCCCCTTTTATGTTTATAGGGGTTTTTTTGCCTTTAGTTTCCCTTTTTACTAACCAATATCGGGTTATCCATAATATTGTGTTAAGATCCTTTTTTGGTATCCCTTTTCACTAATTAATACTGTATTAAATGCTGTTCGTAGTATTTGTTTTAATGCCACCTGATAATATAGTTATTTTGTATCCTCTTTTAGTTTTTAATTCCTCTTGCTAGGTTTATCACTATTATTTTTATTCTCACTGTAATAAAAGATATTTTGTGTGTTTGAATATTTTTTGGCACTTGTCTTTATTTCGGACATGTATCCAAACGAACTGCAACACCCTTCCTCTTGTTTTCCTCCCTGCTTCTCTCCCCAAAAACAAGACCTGAATTTTAAATTCATTTATAGAGTTACAGGAATGTTTGTGTTGCAACTGGTTTTTATAACCCGCTGAAATCCAAACATATTAGGTAAAAGTGAATGTGGATTTCAGCAAGCTTTTTGACAAAGTCCCTCATCACAGGCTCTTACAGAAAACAATCTCTCTTGAGATAATATGGAAAGCTTATAAATTAATAACTGCTCATGAAGTAGGAAATGAAGGCTATGTGTGATACAACCCTCAAGTGTAGCTTTGTATTGCTACAGCCTGCGCTGGAATAGGAGTAGGTAAATGAAGTCAGCTACTTACTGGAGAGAGCTAGAGAAGATCTGAGATCCCTTTGATCATAATTCACTACAGGTTTTTCTTCTCAGTGTGTGAAAAAAATCACAAAGTGTTGCGGTTTTTTTTTAAGTAAGACTATGAATGTGAGGCTTTGGGTTTTGATGGTAGGGGTTTTTTAACATCATTTTGTGTCCTGTTTGTTTTGTTGTTTTTTCTTTGGAATTACTGAGGTAACAAATGAAACTTCTTCAGATTGCTATTAAAACACCATATTACCAAACAGGATCCCTTTTACCTATGAAAGCATTGTTGTCAAAAACTGAAACTCAGTTCCTGCCTTTTTTTGTCCAGAGTGACAAAGCTCATTTCTTTGACTGAGTTTCCAGACACCACACTCATAAATGCAGTCTTAACACAATTCTCATAATTAATCACTAACAACTGATTTCCTTTGATTGTATTTGTTTCCCTTGCCCAATACACCTGGAAGAAAGAGGCAGGACTGCTTTGTTCAGTTTGTAATGGGCAAAAGATAATCTTGTAACTAATAGCATGTAACTAATAACATCTAAATGACCTCTGTTCCTTCATGCCCTCAACTTTAGAGCATTTTAGAATAATGACTCACTCTCTAAATCAAATCTTTCCTCATAAGAAGATTTCAGGAGCATGAGCACAGATCAAGAAATGCAGGAAGCTGTGATATGTGTTTGTGCCGCTGTGATTCAGTGCCCACAGCAGGTCACATTGAGCCACTGCCTTATTCCAACATAACATATCTGTCAAGTGCTGATTTGAAGAGGACCCCAGTCCTCAGACACATTAGCAATTTATGTTTTTCATCTCCTTGGCTCGAGCTGAACTGTTGAACTAACCTGTAAACTCAATTAACACCAAGGATAATTCAGTGATTTCTTCTCTGACTGGTCACTAGACAGTAGCTGTGATTAGTTTGTACCCTGGGGAATATCAGAGCTGAAATAAGCACTCCAGGTACTGCTTTAAAAGAGTAAATACAGCATGTCTAACTTTTTAAGGTCTCAGGATTTTTCCCAAAATAATTTTTAATATGCATCACTCTTGTCCAGTTATAGATAAACTAGTTCTGTACTCTCAACTCAATTCTGTATTACATGGAATAAATCTACATCTTGCTTGGAAATGTGGGGAGAGTGACTTGCCACATTTCAAATAAAGCTTTGGGAAAGCATTTCTAATTTTGTCTTAATCTATTGTAGTTGGTCAGCATGATGATTTTTAAATAGGGGGATTTTTTTGTAAGATCTGAAGGTGAGTTACCTAGTTATTAAAAGCATTTTTACATCCCAAAATCCTTCAGTGCCCTTAAACCAACACAGCCCTGAGGCAAATTCTATTAAGTTCTCAGACTTCTGAGTCCAGCAACAACCCTATAAATCTGCAAGGCTCTAACACTTCATGATATCCCTTTAGAGTTTATATAATCCTGAGGCAGCCCTTTCCATCACAGCATGGCCAGGGGGCATAAAGACAAGTAGGAGCAGGCTGTGTGACAGACAGAGGAAGAATTCACTGCTCCAGATCAGGAAAGCTAGGCATTGGAGATGGGAGCAGGCAGCAAAGAGCTGATCTACCTGCCCTATGGAGTTTGCAGATGCTCCAGGCACCCCTGTCCTGGCAAGCAGATATTTAATCTGTGATACAAACACAAAACAGACCATCTGATTCTAATGTTGACATCAAGATGGCTTGCTGCTCCCTACCTGTGTGCAAGACAGGAAGAGCTTACCCACCCTTCTCACTATAAGCAGGATAATAACTGCAACATGAAAGGATGCATTCAATTCCAAATGTCAAAGCAATTAGAAAAATGGATATGAACTTAAAATTTGATGCTCTTGCAGTTCATCTGACATGCAGAAGTCACAAGGCAAAACACAGAGAAGAGAAGAAAGCCCCAAATGTCATGTATGATCAACATCACCACAGCACAGGGAGTGAAGGATTTTTCCTGCCTCTCCCCAGTGGCAGTGAACTCACCCAGGTAACATCAGAGCTTTCAAGCTTTTGTATTTAAAGGTGTTGCAAGAGATGACAGCTGAATACAAGAAAGCAGAAGATCCTAAAATAAAGTTATCATCCTCAGCTGACAAAATCAGCCTCCTTTCAGCTGTTTGAGCATAGAGACATTGAAGTCAGCCAAAAATCAGTATTTCTGATACAGCTGAATTAGTGCAAACTACTACCCAAGATTTTTGGTATTTCCTGTCAAATTAAAACTGAAGCTGAAAAACTGACTACATGAGAACAAAAAAATATTAATCTTTCTGCCTGTGGCTCCATCTTCAGGGTCAGTTAAATGCTCTTGTTGAAAACAATAGTAGATGAAAATGGAACATTTAGATATAAGAAAAGAAGGAGACATGGAGTTTATAAAGGAAATGGTGTCTGGATTTTCTTCATGAGGTTTAACAGCCTTGATCACTAAAATTATGGCATCACTGCATTGATGCTAAAGCAACATGAAGATTTACAGCATATTCACATTAAGAAATTCATTGGATCACTGGATTTGCTTTAAAACATTAAGAGTTTCCAGTTACTGCTGTTGTAGAAACTCTTTGAGTAACATAAAAAAATATGCAAAAAGTTTTATGTACAAATATATATTATATATGTTATATATAATATACAAAATAATATATAATATATAAGGCAGTATATATAATATATCTCATGGCTAGGCTTTGCGAATGAAGATTTGAGAAGGACTCTACCCATGTTTGTTACAAGTGTGCTGGTGGCTAAAGAGGCCAATATGAGACAGGTACGTCCGGTTGCAAAAGGCACAGCAGAAAGGCTCCTTAGCTGGTATGTTCTGCAAGACACGATTTTTTCTGCATTGCCTTTTCTCCTCAAGAGTGATCCTGTGTGCTTTCTCTAAAGAAGCAGCAGCGTTATAGATTGTGTGTCTCCAAACCTCCTGACTGGAGGCCAGAGTAGACCAGTTATGGTGATCAATATGGCCGAGGCTGAGATGTTGTTTCAGGGAGTCCTTGTATCTTCTCTTTGGGGCTCCTCTCTTGCGGAAGCCGGTGGCAAGTTCACCATAAAGCACAATCTTAGGGAGGCGGTGATCCTTCATCCTGGAGACGTGTCCTGCCCAACGCAGCTGTGTTCTCAGCAACATGGCCTCAATACTTGTGACTGCTGCTTGTTCTAGAATACTTCTAGAACATATATAATATATATGCATAAATATATATACACACATAAAGATTTAGACTGTATTTAGTAATGATGGAAAGCAGAAAAAGACACTCTATTCTCATATTAGAGAAGTAATCTGCTTTCATTCTGGTATAGGTAGTTTATTTGCATTCAGCCTTAGTGCTAGACTTCGACTAGCCAGCATCAAATTTCATAGATAATAAGACATAAGCAATAAGACAATGTGAGACATTGGATTATTTGATTAATTATCATTATATTAGATTATATTGTATTTATTATATAAATATTATTATTCAAGAACCATCTGTACACAATCCTGTGCCATGTGCTCTATGATGATCCTGCTTGAGCAGAGAGATTGGACCAGATGACCCACTGTGGTCCCTTCCAACATTATCCATTCTGTGATTCTGTAAATAACTAATTTTTCCTCCATCTTTATTGATAGTTGTGACAGAAGGTGTATAAATGTGCAAGTTTCTCAGTCACAAGAGATTTTTTTTCTTATCACTAGCAGGAAGTAATGCCAACACTAAAAGAAAGTACCACCAATTCCACCAGACTTCCAGACAGCAATAATAAATCCAGTGAACACAAAAATATTCTACCAATGGTGTAGGCAAATGTAGTGAACACCAAAAAATTCTACCAACAACTCAAACATGTCAACATAAACATCCTGACTTGGATGACAAACATGTCTCTACAGATATATATTTCATTTTGTGTCATGAACTTGACCAATAAGCAAACTTGAAAAAAAAAAAAAACAAAACAAAACAAATAGAGCTGTTATTTTTTCTGCAAGAGGAGATTTAAAAGGAGGTAGAGGAGGAGACAGGTTCTTCAGGATGGAAAGCCAGGACTCCACAAGGAGAAAAAGGGAGGTCAGACCTAACCTTCAGTATCTTTTCAGGCTATGAAATAAAGCAGCAGTTCATGTCACTTCAGAGGAAGCAAATGCTTTAATATAACATCACAGACACATTGATGGGCTGACATACAAAAAATGAATCCATCAACAGATAAGGCTTGTTTGACATTGAGTCTGGGGAACTGTGTCTGATGGCTCTGGCCTAACCAGCTCGTAATAAGTAAGCAATGGTAAAATTTACTCGTCAAAATATATATATTGTATTTTTTGTATATTATAGCTAATGCTTGGTTGGGACTAGGGAGTTGTAAGCTGCGGAATAGTTAACTGTTGTATTATTATTATAAGTTGACTGTCCTGCAACTGGCAATTCCCAAGTTGGCAAAGATAAAGTATTCTGCTTTACTGAGCACGTATATGATATCCTGCTTTTCTAAAAATATTGTCTAAGTTACTCATTAGAAAAGGAAGAAAAGAACGAGGATCAGAGAGTCAAGGATGAAAATGATAAAGAAGAGCCAAGGAGAAACATCTGGATCATCTGGATACCTTCCCATATTCAGCTCCAAGGACATTGGGCTAATTAAAGCTATTGATGGAAAAGTCCCTGGCAATTGAAATGGGCCTACAACAGAACCACCCAGAACGAAGCCCATGAACCCAAGCCCAATCAAGAGCTAACAAGTGACTATGGGAGGGGAGTTGGAAAAGTATAAAAGTTGCTGTTTGTTTTTATTGGGCTTGTGGGCCGGTGGGGAGCAGGGGTCTCTCCAGGCCACCCAGCGCGCTGATTTGGTTATCTGCACTTTATATAAATCTTACAATAAATTTTGCTGCTAAATTTTGATTTGGTTTATTTACCTATAACAAGCTGATGGAAATTTTATGAACTTGGACAGCACAGGTTTTGACTTTGTGAGTGAAACTGTGCAAAAGAAAGAATTTCATTTGATTCAATTCATTGGAGTATTGATTTTCAGGGTTGATGATTTATTAAAGTAGCATTTGGTACAGTTGGATCTCACAGTAATGATGATGCTGTCGCTGACACTGAAAATAAATCACTGTAAATCTTTAAAAGAATATGAGTCCTTAGCTAACAAATTGGGTGTCCTGGATTTGCAGAAGCTTAGGAAATCCTGCTAAGTGATATAGTGACCTCTTTTTTTTTTTTTTCTGTGGAAGTGTTCTCCTTTTTGACAACACTGGACAAAGGACAAGTTTATTTAAACATACCAGGGAGTTTATTGCCCCATTTTTTACCTAAATAGTCAATTGAACATACAAAGTGTGAATTACATATCTAATTTAAATTCTTCACTACAAGACAAATCCTATACAAAAGTTAGGCTGAGAGCTAGCAAGCTGAACAACTAACCAGCGGTGCAAGGGCTTACCCATCTTGTGTGGAATACTCACAATTTTAACCATAAAAAACCATAAGCCACTCAACAAGGATGGACAAGTGAATCTAAACTGACCATGTTTGAAAAATACTTTATTATGATCTGCATGCTTCTCAATAACTTTTTTTGGCTAAAAAAAAGACTGAATACCTCAGTGTGCTAGATGGACTCAGAAGATTCTGGCATTTCCTCTGTGGGGGTAAAAAATCACTTGGAGTACACAAAACCAGATGAAAATGACAAAAAAAAAAAAACGGATATTCTCTTTGTAGACTTAACTCCAGTCCCAAAAAGAATGATAGAACCAGATTTTCAAGAATCAAACCAGTCCTACATTAACTATGTAAGTGACCAATAAAAGAGAATCTTTCCCATGCAAATGGAGCCCTTCAGATTTAATGCAGTTCCCACTGAATATACCACTCACAATTAGCACATTGTGAAGGAGCATGATTCATGATGGGAGCGGTTCCAGGCGTGGAGAAAGACATACAGCAATTGACAGGACTTTATTATATGGACTTTACTGTTATTATGTGGTTTCAAATATGTGTATTGCATTGTATCCACACTACACAGTGCACAGCTTGGACACGCCTGGGTGATATGGTTTGAAGCTGGCTCCCTGCCAAGTCTCCAAACCTTACCACCAGAAGTGTCCCCCCCCAGCCTCAGGGAGAAGAGGGAGAAAAAAACTACGAAAAACCCGAAACGAGAGAGAAACAACCAAAGTGAGATATATAAATATATTTACACTTATATACAATTAAAATATACAATTTCACAAGGGAAAGGGAAGGGGGAAGGGAAAGGGAACAAAACTAAAATAAAATATATAGATATCCCAAGACCCAATATCTAACAACTAAAAAGTTAGCAAAGAAAAAAAAAAAAGCTCACTACTCCCCTGGGACAACCAAGAGTCGCTCCGGAACGATTGCCGGCAACCTCTGTCTCCCAAGGTCGGCAAGGCCTAACCAGGCCTCGCTCCCCAACACAGCAGACTCAACAGCAGGGAACCTGCACCTCCAAGCCGCCGGAAGGAAAGAGAGCAAAGGCCTCTCCTCCTCTCTTCTTATAATCTGGCTTACGTAAAAATCGTAGGGAATACTGGGTAAATCTGGACCCTTCCTTGGTTACAAACTGGCCACCAAGGAAGGCCTAGCCCAAACCACCACACTGGGCTTGCCATGAGTTTTGCTTGCTCCCTGCTTCCCCGCTCCTCCCTCTGATAGGCTGAAGAAGCTGCAGAGAGGAGACAGTTCGCCCTTTCTCTTCCCTGGTTCCTCCCACGTTCCTCCCCCTTCGCCTGTGTCCCTACCCCGATTTGTTCCCCTGATTGTCTGTCTCATGCTCCCCTCCATGTTCTAGCCCTTTCCCTGCCTGAACTCATAAAACCCCTGCACACCTCAATAAAGCATTCCATTTGTACCTCTACCTTCACTCTGTACCTGTCCGTGCTGTGTCACAGCCCCATTCCCCTCCCCCTTCGGACCGTGGCACACAATGCTTTATATCCTGACATAAAGTATAAAAGGGACTAAATTTAATGACTTGACTGGACATGAAAATAAAATTGTCCCTTGGTCCAGTCCCTTGCTGTACTGCACCTTCCAATCAGTCCAAATCAAGCAAGTCAGTCGAAATCAATAAGCACTGCTGTAGCAGCTGTGCAAGATCCCTGATCTCCGTGTGGTGTAGAAACTTGGATTCTCCTGCATCTCTAACATAAACTTATTCTAATATAAACTAATCCTCCCCACTGGACTTTATTTCTACTGAGTTCAATTCAGTTCAACAGTTTAGAAAAGCTCTGGGGACACAAAAGACAGTTGCATGTCTCTGTGTGTCTGCCCGGCAGGTGCCTCACAAATATCCACCACTAAAGTGCCTGAAACTTTTTAATTAAGTCTGCACTCAGAAGTAGGCAGGTCTTCCAATGGGGAAATGAGCAGGACCAAGATCATCAAGACTCTACAAACCAAAAGCTACTCATCAGGCTGCTGCTGTATTACTGCTCCATAATCACATTTAGGCTGCCTAAGATGTGATCTCCAACAGAATGTAGACCATCCTCTGTGGTAAACAAAGATACATTAAATGTTCAGTAGCACTGCACTTTATGAAAATACATTTCTACAAGCTAAATTACAGAAAACTAATAACTTCACAAGGGCATCATGACTTCTTTTTTTGCTAAGGCCAACTAGTTTATTTTGCTTCCTGACAAACTTTATTTTCAAGCCTTTATTTTTTTAGTGTGAGAGAATAACCTTGGTAAGCATAACATACTAGAAGAAATTTTGCCTATTTACATTGTAGCTCAAGTGTGAGTAAATAAAAATTTCTCAAAAATTCTGTCTGTGATTAAGTAAATCTGTAAATGAACTACAAAACTGAGAACTAATTTGTCACGTTTAGCCACAACCTTGACAAGAGGTGTAAAGAATCATCTTTGCTGAAGGACCCAAATTTCCCTGCTACACTGTTCTGTACTCAAGAGGTGATCAATTAGCTGAAGCTCATTAAAAGATTCACCACAGTGTCTCTATACCAGGGTCAGACCAGTGATTGCAAAACAGAGGAGGGGAACAGCAGCCCAAATTTCCCCATTTCTTTCTGTGATTATCTCTCTCAGATTGCCATAAAACCTCCTTGCTTTCTCAGTAAATAGATAGAAAAATGAAGGTGATGTATATACATCTGCAGAAAACCCATCGAGTCAGAGGTTATTTGATGTTTGGGAATTTGAAGGTTTTGAAGTCTAGATCTGTAAACATGCCTCTTTTTAACTTCTGTAAATTGTAGTCATCTTGGGACTAAAAATCTGCGAATATAACATATTAGGTTCTCAATAAACTCACAACAAAAATACCAAATTGGCTTTAAAAAAAAAGAACTAGCAGAGATAGCAGATGTGTAAATGAACCTTGTTCAAATGTAAAAATCTGAATGAATTATGTTTATTTAAATCCTGGCAGCTCTGTTATGAGCTTTGTAGCAAAGTAGCAGAGATCTTCACTGTTCAAGGTTGGGAGAAGTAGCCTTCTCCTGCTGCTGAGGGAAACATGGAGCAAGAACTGGAGAGGTGGTTTGTGCAAATGCTGTCTCAGCAGCAGTGGGGTGAGGGAAAAGGGAGGAAATTCAAACGATTAAGAAGTTCACAGCTGCTGTAGTCTAACGCTGAGAATGTTATTTCCTTGCCTCTAAAACTGGGTGCACAGAAAAAGCATTACACTGATGATTCCTAAAGACTTATAACTAATGTTGGTGGGACCAGCAGAGTTCTTGATCAGAGAAGCAGATAGCGGGGAAGTAATCTCAGTTTTCTCACCATTTTTCCATTATCTATTTAGGAATTTTTCTGCCACTGGTTTTTAGTTATAGCCAGTTTATATATCTTCAGTTGCCTGTCACTAGTTTTGCAAGACAAAATATCAGTATTTGATCATTCATGAGGATGAAACAAATGGCATAATTGAAAACCTGATTTGTCTTTGACTGTTCAGGCTCAGTAGCACTTAGTCACATGTGTAGCCACAGTAAATTTAGATAAGTGCAATTTACTTCTATCTTATTTCAGATATGGCAACTGTGTCATATATAATTAATCTCTTTTACATCTATCTAGTCTGATAGACTTGACTCTCTGAGCTCCTTTGTCACCAGTATATTAATGTCAGGGAGGCACTTTCTGCTGACAGTGACAAAGCCGTAAATCTGAGGTGAGTCTGTTCACCAGAGATGAGTTCAGAAACACGTGGGATTTGTCCCAGTTATTTTGTTTCAAGGCTCATGCATATGTGAAGCTGTATAAAGATTCTCTCCAGAGGGTTTAGATCAGGCTCCACATGAGCGACTGCTCTCAGAAGCAGTAATGCAATGCCCCCCAAAAATAGTTGGATTAGTATTTGCATCACATACTGCAGCTGGAGCTGCAGCCACTTTCCCTAGGCTTGCTTCATGAGCAGAACAACCACTTCATGAGCAGAATGCCTGACTTAGGTGGCCTCAGCCATTCTACGAACATCTACCTTTCCTTCTGTGAAACAGGGAACCCTGGCAGATGTGTTAAACCAGACACTTTATTTAGGTCCTACAACCTGCATGGTGTAAATCTGTCCACTTGTCCTGGTTGCAGCTAGGATAGAATTCAATTTCTTCTTAGTAGCTGTGGTTTGGATTTAGTATGAAAATAATGTTGATAACACACTTTAGTTCTTGCTAAGCAGTGCTTACTTTAAATAAAGGGCCTTTCAGTGTCCCTGGCTCTACCAGTGAGCAGGTCCACAAGGAGCCAGGAGAAAGCATGGCTAGGACAGCTGATCCAATCTCACCAAAGGGATATTTCACATCACAGAATGTCATGTCCAATATATAAACTAGGGACAGCTGACTGTGAGGGGATGATCACTGCTTCGGTTTTGGGTCACTGGTTGATGGGCAATTATGTTGTGCATCACCTGATTTGACTGGTGTTTATTTCTCTCTTTTTGCTGTCTCAATTTTCATTACTATTATTATAATTATTGTTAAATATTATTAATTATAATTATATTGCTATTTTGTCTTTTTTTACTTCAATTATTAAACTGTTCTTTTCTCAGCCCGTGGGCTTTACCTTTTCCCCCTAATTCTCCTCCCTATCCCACCTGGAATGGGTGTGGTGAGTGGCTGCATGGCACTTAGTAGCCAGCTGGTGTTAAACCACTGCTTTTCCCTACAGGTTTATCACATCCATACATGATGCCTCTGACCCTTCAGTTTTGACCTGTCTGGCATGGGAGACCCTGCCGAAGACATGTACCATCACCAGCACAGCTTGTAACCTCAGAGGGGCACAGAAGCTACTTCCCCACTAAAATGGTTAGGGCAAGCCCTTCACTCCCTACTTTTCTCCCAGCCACCTATACTCAGACTCAGGGATATTCCCAGAGACGTTCCCTTGCCCTGAGCACCTTTCAGGACGCTGAAGTTCCAAAGCAAATCGTTTCTGGGCAGTAGCCTCAGGTGAGCCAAAAGCAAAAAGCAGGGCCGCCTCGCTCCCCCCTTTTCCCCCCCTCCCGTCCACACCCCTGCCCGTCCCATCCCCCCCCCCCAGCCACGGCAGACCTTGATGATCAGGACGGTATCTACATTCGATATCGTACTGATGGAAGCCTATTCAACCTAAGGCGATTGAAGGCACATACCAAGACCTTAAATCACCTTGAGCTGCTTTATGCTGATGACACTGCCCTTGTTGCCCACACAGAAGCAGCTCTGCAGCGTTTAACATCCTGCTTCGCAGACGCTGCTGAGCTCTTTGGGCTGGAAGTCAGCTTAAAGAAGACAGAGGTCCTCCATCAACCAGCACCTCAGGACATCTTCCATCATCCCCACATCACCATTGGCCAATCAGAGCTCAAATCAGTCCAGCAGTTTAATTACCTAGGGAGCCTCATTTCCTCAGATGGTAAGATTGACGGAAAGATAGACAACAGGTTAGCAAAGGCAAACAGTGCCTTCGGAAGACTCTATAAAAGAGTTTGGCGAAATAAACACCTGAAGAAAAGTACAAAGATCAGTGTTTACAGAGCCATAGTGCTGTCTACTCTTTTATATGGATCCAAATCATGGGTCATCTACCGCCACCATCTGCGACTCCTAGAACACTTCCATCAACACTGTGTCCGTATAATCCTAAACATCCACTGGTCAGATTATGTGACCAATACATCTGTTCTAGAACAAGCAGCAGTCACAAGTATTGAGGCCATGTTGCTGAGAACACAGCTGCGCTGGGCAGGACATGTCTCAAGGATGAAGGGCCACCACCTCCCCAAGATCTTGCTTTCTGGTGAACTTGCCACCGGCTGCCGCAAGAGAGGAGCCCTGAAGAGGAGATACAAGGACTCCCTGAAACAACATCTCAGCCTTGGCCATATTGATCACCATAACTGGTCTACTCTGGCCTCAAATCAGGAGGTTTGGAGACACACCATCTGTAACACTGCTGCTTCTTTAGAGAAAGCACACAGGATCACTCTTGAGGAGAAAAGGCAACGCAGAAAGAATCGTGTCTTGCAGAATATTCCACCTAAGGAGTCCTTCTGCTGTGCCTTTTGCAACCGGACGTGTCTATCTCGTATTGGCCTTTTTAACCACCAGCGTGCTTGTAACAAACGTGGGTAGAGCCCTTCTCAAATCTTCGTTCACGAAGCCTAGCCATGATGATGACATGATGCCTCTCTTGATAGCAAGGTGTAGTCTTCACTGATGTTTCAAATGGGGTCATTCACTTGAAGCTAGGAAAATTCTCTTGTATCTGACCTATATTTAAGCCTCTATGACCCCAAACCTGACACCTCTCTTAATAAAATGGATTTGCCTGGGTAGGTGCTTCACTGAAACTCCTGTTAGACTAAAGGGTGACCTATGAAACAGTCCTCCTAAGAGCTGGGAGAGATCGTTTTTTCCGTTAACACAGGCATCATTGCAATTATCAGGAATTAGAGTGGAAGAACAAGAGCCAGGCAGAAAAACATAACCAGATTAAAAGCAGAAGTGATTATTTTAGTAATTAAGTGTTTCTTAACTGAAATTACGTTAAACGCAAAAGCAGCATGAAAGGTCAGGAGAGATTTTTCAAAGGATGCTGCAGAGGAAGAAAAAGGGGGGAAAAAAGCAATTAAATACAAAGATGGAAAGTTATGATGCATGGAAGATTATTCCAAACAAGTGGCTGCCAGCAACAAACTGCATTGTTTTGAATGTTTAATTAATAAAATAATCATTTTCATTAACCATTGCCACTGGGGAAGAGAGATATGAAAAAACATGCAGAAAAAAACCAGACACATTTCTTACTCGCATGCATTTACACAAACATAGACATCTGAAAAGAAAGTGAATTTTTTGTCTCCAAAAATTATAGTTCACAATGAATATGTGGTTATTACTAATGCTACATGTGTAGGTCAAGTTTCCTAAATAACATCAGAATACAGGAGTGGAGCCATTACATACAAAAGGCTCTCCAAGTTACATGAGAGCAGTAGTTTTTCCCGAACTTGTGCAACTTATCCATACTCAGATTTTTAAAGGTATGTACCCTGATCTGAAGATGTATGTGTTCCAAGATCTCATATCCCTTCTGCAAATTACAAATTAACAGAAATTTTAAAAAGCCAGCAAAATTTGCCAACGCAATTGTTTGGGTGGACTGTAGGATGCACATTTTTCTTTATTTGTTGTGCATAATACTCAAAGGTAGAAAAGGAAACAGAGAGAAATTGCACCCTTAAATGAAGAAAAAAAAACATTGAAAAGAAATTACCCCAGAACTTAAAAATGCCAAGTCTTAAGCAACCACAAACAAAGTCATAATGACTTCATGTGAACAATACCCTCTTTTGTACCTATCTCTAACAGATAGTTCCTCCCATGAATCAGAGAGGGATCCAAACCTTTGACAAGAATGGAGGCTGAGAATGGCCTCTGAAAGGAAAAGGAATTGAGTAAAGAGATAATGTGTAGATATTCAACCTCTTTCTTTGTGTCTTTTGCTTGGTGTGTGTTTTGCTCTGCCAGGACAGTCCCTTTCTGCCTCCAGCTTTATTGTCCACAAGGAAAGCTGAGCTCTTGCTCAGAATTCTGACACGATCTGTGATTAAAGCAAGGCCTTGATCAAAAGCAGTTTTTAGACTTCCAGTTTGCTATTCTATGCAAGAGAGTGACTTTGTCAGAGCATATGAATCAAAAGCCCGACTGGGTGCTGTTGCAAATAAAAACACTTTAAACAACAACAACAACAATAAGGAAGAATGAATCTTTGATCAGGCTACAGTTAATTGATTAAAACGTCCATGTCACTGTCCTTTCATGTTTAGACACGAGAGAGCAGAGCCCAGAGTGTAGTAGTGAAAAGGAGGCCACAAAGGAAAGCCTGGCAAGTAAACAAAGGTTAAAAAGAAAGGAAAAATATAGATTATACAGCATAAATACAGAAACCTACTGTGCTCATGCCCAGAAGCTTAACCCAATTCTCCAGCTATGCCACTGAAAGGCACAGGAATTAATAACCATCAGCAAAACACAGACTCTTATTTGCATTTATATTTCTCACAGTAACCATATAAACTCTTTTCTACCAAAACCACAATGTGATTTGTGCAAAACTAACATAGTATAATGCTTCCAGTATGAAATGGATTAAGCACTGGGAAAAGATATTGACTTTCTTTCTAAGGAAATCTGAAAAGAAACCTTGTATTTGGTTAAGAAATAAATCAAGTTTTCCACTCTGATGAAAGTGGAATTGCCATAGTTGCAATTTCTCTCTCACCTGAGAGGTATCAGGATGGCACCTAAGTTCCAATCATTCAGGCTTTTTAAAAGCAGCAAGGGCCACTGAAACACTTCAGGGTGCTCACAATTAGTCAACTCATAGGCTCCTTTTCTGTGCAGTCAGAAGAGAGACACAATTCCTTATCCTCCTCTCAGGCATACTGATACTTCCACTTCTTTGAATCTTCTCTCAGGAGAGTCAAGGCTCCCTCTGTGATTCAAATGGAAAGCCTAAGGACACCTGTCTCATCAAAGTCCATCCTTTTTAATTATCCCTTTCAACCAAGAAGGTCTCCTTGGTACTAAAACCACCTTGTGCTTTGACTTAATAATTTACAATGCAAGAGTAATCTGAGGTCAAGTGCTGATCTTGGAGAAACTCCACATCATGTTTATAAGTACAGAACAGTGTTCTTGTTTAATATTTTTGTTCTTAGTAAAATATCCTGTTTGCATCCCAGTGTCATTTGAGCTCTGCAACAGGTTCAGTGTTCAAGTACAGGAAGGAAAGAGAAATCCAGGTATAACCCACTAAGTCTCAAAGGTGCTCTGAAAGGCTCTGAGAGAGCAGAGGTCTGCTTAGATAAAATGGTTTATTCTTCCATGGACTACAGTGCTGAAATTATCAGAATAGACCTTACAATTCTAGTGTATCCTGAGTTGGAAGAGACACACAAGCATCATTGAAATCCAAGTCCTGGCCCTGAACAGGACCTGTAGGCCCTGTCATTCCCTGAACCTTTACTCTAAGTCTGAGTTATTCTCTAACTGTCTTCTTGATAGTGCCCAATTCCAGCTGAAAACAGCTGGAAGTGGATATCCAAAGCACTGTGCAAGTAATTTTTATTTCAGAACTAATTTTTACTGACAGAACTTAAATGTTTATCTGATATCTACTTTTTCTTGAAGGAGCACATCACCTAATTTGGGCATTCCCACACCCATCTGACTCTTTGACTGCTTATGATACAGATATTGTTTAAATGTTCTACATTTCCAGTTATCTGATAAAACTGTATTGCTGAAAACAAAAAGTCAAGACAACTTCCTTTTATAATCCAAGGAACACTGTAGAAAGGAAGGAATGACATAGATATCTAAGCACTAAAACAAAAACAAATTAAGGATGGTAGGGCATATCAGATGAGAAAGGGTAAAAGAAAGAACCAAATTTAACTGTCACAGTAGTTAGTACAGAAATCACATTGCATCCTGTTCAAGTTATGCTTAAAATCTGCACAATGTAGCAACACTACAAGGCACTTGATATTGCAATAGTGAGAGGTTCTTAAAAAGAGATCAAAACTTTGTTGAACAAGTATATCCAATGCTGGACATAACATTTTTAAATGATAAAATAAAGTGAAACAATAGCTTGACTTCTAAAATGCTGTTATTATTCTTATTTACATTTTTACTTTTGCTTGAAAAACACTGTTGCGATACCTTAAAAGCAAAAGATACCCAAATAAAACAGTTTAAAACTTGAATTTTATTTGTTAAGGCATCCAAATCAATACAGACTGAAGGACAATGCAGTTTGGGGTGAGGGAAGTGAATTATGCCTATCATGTAAAACCTTGGTTTAACTTTATTAAAGAGAAGCTCCTACTATTTTATCTTGCTGAGTTAAAAACTTGCAAATATAGTGGTTTTGAACAGAAGTAGTGACATTTTCACCAAAGCAACATGAATGTCACAGCTGTAATAACACCCCACTTTTGTCATTGTCTAGTCTTAAACATATATGCCCTCATGGAGAGAGAGAAAACTAGGGTCAGTTATATCTTTATTACTTCTACAGTGACTGATGCTTTGCAACCCAAAAATACACCCCCAGAGCCAGGCTTGATCTCTTTTTTCCCCTCATTTAACAGCCCAAATGTACATCCCTGGCCACTAGTTGGGTTTTCTGTTATTGCCTCATGCTTGCAGGGCTTGATATGTGAGCTCTAGGCAAGTGGCTTTCTTTGAAAAACATCAAATGAACAGCATTCTGGAAGCACTAAGAGCTGCCCAGTGTCCCATCTGACTCTGATTAAGCTTAAAATATAAAGCTCTAATCTTGCCAGAACTTACTGTTGCTTGTGAAAGAACTGACTGCCATGAATAAAAGTCCCACAAGAAATCCGCCCAGAGTAGACACATTGCCAGCACTCATGGCACTAAATCACTAAATTATTAAGTAGTATTGGGGTAAAGATTACACAATCAGATATTTAACAGATACATAATATCTAGGAATATTGGCTTCAGACACAGCATGCCAATTTGCCTACAAGAACTGTGTGAGCAATTTTCTTTTCTTCTTTGCAGCCATGTAAACAACTTCTACACCTTGGCAAGGCAAATGAACAGCTGTGTACAATATATTTAATAATAGACCACTAAAAATACTTCTGTTCAAGCAGTCAGAATTGCAGCAGCAAGCCTCAAGGTAATAGTTTTTATACATCCATTAGCTTGAATAGCTGTTGAATTTTTGAACTGGAATAACAGATTTGCATATGTTGCCTCAAATTTGTACCTTGTAAGATGTGTTTCCTAATTTTGAAAGATGAAGTTAGTAATGTAATATCAGAGTGTGCCTGAATAGTGAGTTATATGAACTGCAATACTTTTTATTCCCTCCTCTAATTTTTTAATGTGCCATATTTCAAACAGCAGGGGCTTTTTCAATCATCTCTTTAAGTGTCAAAGATGCTTAGTACAAATATTTCTAAGATATTAATTATTAGATTGTTGATTGCATTTGTATTTTGTCAAGTAGTCAAATCACACATTTTGATTTCATTTTAATGTTCAATTCACATAGAACATTTTCACATGGTTTTCAAAGCTACTAATATTAGTCAGGCACAGTCTTTTGGCTGGAAATAGCAAGTTCACAAAACTACATTTCCACAAGTAATGAAAGTAATTTCACTTAACTGAATTTGCTGCAGAATCATTTTTATTTTAGTTTTTTTAAATGCAAAAAATGCACAGTACCTCCCATTACTGAGTTTACCTCTGAAATACAGGATAGCTTGTTACCGGGAATTTCTTGTGAATCAAATGCATTTCAGTCCATGAACAATACTGCTGAAATTTATGGATACAATCTTAGTGTGGATGGCTTCTCCTCGGGAATGAATGCATGAGATGCAAAGGGAGATTGTCTAACAAGGAAGTTTCTCAGGGATGGGGAATAGGACCTTCTCTTAACTACTTGTTTTGTGGGGCCTTCTTGAATGCAATCAATCTACAAGAGTTTTATCAATACAAAGAGATATTTCCTCTGCTACAGAAGAGAATTTTTTTAAACTACCAAGGTATGTGTATAAATAACTAGGGAGAAAAACAAGACAAAAAAAAAACCCAAACCTGAGACAAACACAAGTAAATTGCTAGATAATTTCTCCTGTAGATTGTACTTTAGCTAAATTACTTGTACTGGTCTTATTTCTCCAAATGGCTCCATTAAACAGATGAGATGTCTGAAAACCACACAGGAATATGCATTCTGACTTTGCTCTGCAATTTGTTTGATTAACATGCCACAAAACTAATTAACCTTCAGAGAAAACATAAGATTTGTGCTTCATATTACACAGGTTACCAGTTTTTAACTAGTAATAAACACAAAAGAACTTTGAATCTAAAGGGTGCATTCACTATTCATATGTTCTCTACTTAATGTTACATTTTAGGACTGCTTAAATATTGCTGACTTTTCCCTTAAAAACAAATATTTATATAATAAATTTGAATATTAAAAAATACACAGAGTTGTTGTGTAGACAGACTTGCAAAGTTCTACTTATAGGAAAACATTTAATGTCGTCATTAAGTACTGAACTGCAAACTACAGCACTTGGGTTGTGAGGCTGGAATTTTCCAAACAGCAAAATTTCATCATGTTTTTTTAATCACTAAAGCAGAAAAAGAAGATTAAGAAGCAAAATGCAAATTTATCAAAGCTAAGGTTATGTGTGACTTCATTACAAACCATGAGTACCTAAACATTATAGGGCTTTTTTAACAGAAAGGAATCTCTTTTAGGTGAACTAAAAGGCAGACAACACCCAATTGAAAAACAGTCTGCGATAAACTGTTAGAATAAGTAAGACAAATTAGCTTTGATATTCTCTACTAAAATGAAAATTTCTTTTTGAGGTTGTCAGAAAAATATCCTTTTAAACAGTGTATAATGAATAAAAAGAAAGCACACACAAATAGTCTAATAACTGCTATCTGCTACAATAAAGAGGGATGTACATGAAGGAAGGAGTATACGCTGTAAGAAAGATACTCTGATACAATCAAGATGTTTGTGGTCTAAGAGCAATTTCATTCCTTGGCCAAAACACAGCTGACACTACAGAGAGAAGGAAAGGTTTTGTGGGTCAAGAGAATAAAGTAGGTGAATGTTTATACCACTGAAGAAGCAGGGTTTGCCTTTACATTTCATGACATGAATATCCTGCCCTAGCTCTGCATATTTTGAGAGGAAGAGAAAAGGGAAAGAGTTTCATAAGGTACATTCACATCAACACTGCATTTCCAAGAAAACACCTTCCTGCACCCTTTACATGATTATGTCTGATCTGCTTCTGTAGATGGAGCAGGTCATATTACAGGATTTAAATCTTTTTAAGCTGCATGTCTTAGGACACCAGGTTTTTGCAATTCTGTCATGTAAAAGGGACTTCCCAATGTGCAGATTGGCCTCAGATTCCCACTGTTGCCGTGCTACAGCTTTTGTAAAACATCTGTCCCTGGCAATGGCAATGACCACCAAAGGATATGACTGGAGTGATAAGTTAATGGTTTACTATTGGATTTCAGATGTCACTTAACCATGAACTTTAAATTTACTAGGGAATCAACAAAAAATAACAATACACCAAAAGATAAAAAAAGTTTATTTACTTATTACAATCACTGACATTATTACATGTGTTGCATTCAATAATATTTATATAAAATTGTATCATCCTTCTACTATTTATGAAAAATTTTTACTTGATAGCTCTTCGGTGTAAGGACTAATTAGCCCTGTGAAAATACACATTCTGCTAACTTTATTTTTAAAAGTCAGGGAAGCTCCTCGTGGACAACAGTTCCATATAGTCTGTATGAAAGTGAGATATGTGCTGAAATTAAGGGCTAAAGATTTAGAAACTCTGCATTTTCAAAAGGAGGTCTATTCCAAAAAGAAAAATCATGATCTTTCTTCAAAGATGCATTGAGCTGAATTTTATTTTAAATACTTAAAGAAATAAAGCAGAACAAGAAACTGTACCATCAAGGTGTTTCAACTACTAATGAGATTTATAAGCATATCTTTGGCTTGCAGCCAAATACAGAATACCACATTCAAAAGCTGACATATAATTTGTCACATTTCCCTCACAAGGATGTTTTAACTGCCAGTAGAATGTAGACAGTAGAGATAAAAACATCAGATGGGATCAGACACTGGTTTACTAATCCAACTGAAAGCTCTTACGGGAGACAAAAGTCAGAAACAGCCCCAGTAAAAAAATATATACTATAATCACAAAATAAACCCTTTTAATACACAACATGCCCTTGTCTTTTAGTAGTTAGAGAGGATTTCTTGCTCCATACTGTTTTCTCTCTCTAATCTACATTAGCCTTCGGCAAGAAACAAAAGAGCAATTTAATGCCTTAATTATTTAAAAAATATTAGAGTACAATTTTCTCTCTTTTAGAGCTTTGTATGACTGCAGAAATATACTATCAAGACTTTTCTTTTGTAAAACACCCCTCTGCAATTACAGAAATTAGTCCTAGTTTATCAACTAGACTTGTGGGCACACACACAAACTCATATTCAGGCACAATATTTGCATTCTTTAAAATTTTTTTCATAATACTTAATAGTTGAGAAGAAAACACTGTTGCAATAACAAAGAACACAAGCAGAATATATTAAACCAGGATATCTGCACGTTTCATAAGCATTTGACAAGTTTCTTTTTAGAATAACATCTACACTTTTACTGAGGTCACTTGATTTGTTCAGCCTTAAGAAGAGGAGACTGTTAGGGGAGACCTCGCTGGAGTCTTTAGTGGACAGACTGAAGAGAAGAATCAGTAAAAGAGATATAATAAGAGTGAAACACTAGAAAAATAAATGCAAAAAATCAAAAAGTTAGGTGAACCAGCAGTGCAAGTTGAAAGGTTGAAAAGCAGCCATCTCTGATATAACTGGAAGCACCAAAATCATTGAATTTACTTTGCCAACAGTGAAAATAGAAGCAAACCTGCCTCTTGTGAAGAAGGCCACATCTGCTAGCATGCCTAAAAGCAAACAGAACTTCAACCTACACAAACCCTCTAAGGCACATTATTAAGTGTGGCATGAATGAGGGAATGCTGGGAAGCAACTTGGAGGAGGAAGAAATGCTCACATCAAGACATGTTTGAGATAAGAATGGGCAGAGGAGGAAACCGTAGGCAGGAAAGAAAAATCATAGTGCAGATTGGACATTGAAGGTAGAAAAATGTTGACAAATGAATATGGAGATAAGGAGAGATAGGAGAAGGTCAAAAAGGGGGAAGGAATCCACAGTGTGAGAGGTGCGTTTCTAAACATCCCCAACACTTCTGGGGAACAGCTAGGGATAATGGGAGGAAAAGAAGGGGAAAGAAAAAGAAGGGCACAAGCAGAGATGAGAAGGAGAATGGTCAGGCCTGAAGGCCTGAGACCAGAAATATACCCCAAAATTTCACTGAGGAAGTTAGTACTCTAATGAACATGGCCAATAAAATAAATGAAAGTTCTGAGTCAGGCTTGACCACCAAAAACCTCTACTGAGTTAACTTGTATTGTTCTGTGAGAAAACACATGAACATTAGTAAAATCTTTCACCTTATGCTACCTTTACACTACAGGCTGTTGCTAAACCAGTGGCAGAGGTGCAGTGATGTAGTCAAGATCTACACAAGTAGAGTGGTGTCTAGGGAAAACTGAGAGAAACTGAAATGAATGGAAAAGACATTTGCAAGTGAAAAAAAGCACTGGTAAAGTCCAGCTAGGAGAAAGTAAGTGAAGTCTTATATTAAGAAGTTAAAATTGCATTCTTCTGTTCACTGAAGATCCAGTTCTCCATCAGCTGAGTGGATGATCATGCTAAGATAGGAGCTTTAAGAACAATCCTGGAGCTGGTCAAAACAAAGCTTTTGGTTTGCAGTTCTTACAACTCTATAAAATCAGCTTCATTCTTGTTTTGGAAGTGGCCACATGGTCGCGATCTTTTAAGATAAGCAATAAGTAAAGAAAGAACAGACAACTGAAGATCCTTTTTCATTCTGTCCCATCTGATAGAAAAGAGTGAATGACCAAGGAAAGAAAAATCAAATCAAGATAAAGTCATAGAGGAACAGACTAGGGACATGAGGAAAAAAAATTAAATTAGAAGTAGAAGCTAAACTAAAGTTAGCATCTGTCAAACAGCAAAACTTTGGTTTTGTCAGATTCCATAGTTTTCGTTCCACAGAGGCTGACAGGAGAAAAATGGCACCTGCCTGAGGTGAACTGCTTAGTTTTGAGAATGCTTTCTGAAAATAACACAGACTTCCGTTGGCTTCATACTGCAGCACAAATATTTTTGTGCTTTTTTATGGAAGGCTTCACTTTGATAACCCAGGCTCCTGCTGGCCAGAATAGTGTGCAAAAATTCTCACTGCCAAGGGGGAAAAACAGGGAAGAAATTTTTATGTTGAATGGATGTGAAAATATTGACCTTGTTTTGAAACTTTCTCAGAAAGTAAGGGAGCATCTGCTAGTAAAAGAGGTGTTATATGCTCAGAAATATTATTTTATAAATTAAAAAGCAAGAAAAGGTATCTGGCACAAAACCCAACCTAGATAATTTTGTGCTGGGTGGGAAATGCAATACTGTGCTACTGCTGTTCATCCACAAAGGTATCTGTGTGACACTGACACAATAAAATTATCTCAATGATAAAAAAATGATCTCAAAGTTTTGTGTTCAGCTCCTAAAGACAAACCTGTACAGCTCAAGCACTGATTAATTTAATTCCATTTGGATTTTCGAGTTCACCAAAGAGAAATGTCTTGAAGAAGATGGCACCTACTATGGGGTCTATTTTAAAAACTGTCCTACCAGAACAGATTCATTTTAATGAAGCTCTGAAGAGACTGAAGAGGTGTGCCAAGAGCAAAATTGGCCCTTATCAGGGTACAATGTTACACATTAATATTGCCCTGCAGGGCATTTACAGCTCTCTAAAGCACAAACACAGAGGGGCTTCAATAACCATCTGCTATTAATCCTGCAGCTATTAATTCGCTAGATGTCAGTAATTCAACTGGTCTCTCATCTTGGCATATGAGAAACACTTTGAAGGGGAAGGTGTAAATTACCGTGTAACAGCACACCCAATTAGTGAAATACTTCATCTTCTTTGTGTTACTTCAGACACTGCAAAGCAAGCTGCTTGACCTAGAGCGGCTGTGTCAGCACCAGGGACACAAACCTCAGAAGGAAGAGATTGAGACTGAGAAAAATCTCGGGGTGGAGTAAAAAAGCCACCTCCACGTGGTGATCCCTGCTGGACTGCCACAAAAATATTAATGTAACATATTGCTTCCATCAAAGCACTTTTCCCAGTGCTATCACCAAGTGTTAGGAGCTTCTCAATTTTCTGAAAAACACCATTTTTGATGGAACACGTTACTTAATTAGCAAATAATTTATTGACATACCAGAACACTTAAAAAATAAACTAGATAAACTGACGGTAATAACTAATTTGAGAGATGTTCAGGCAAACAGGTGAAACACCATGAGTTGGTTGAGATGTGTGGAATCCTCCCCCCAGCCAGCTACACAATAACAGGATCATAGAAGGTATCTATAAACAAGCAAGTAATTATAACCTAAATCCAGCAATGTTGTGGGATTATGAGTTATCCTTAGAGGATGAAATTCTGTTCAACGTAAATCTGCAAGCTGGAAACAGTTTGGCAGACTTCAAGGCAACTGAAATATCATCACTATTCTGTATTTCTCAAATGATCAAGATGATTGTAGATCAAAACTTGTTTCACTGACTTCAGAGCAGTGTCTGTGAATTGGCACTGGGGTTTCTTTCAGGGGCCTAGAGGCAAACTAAATAATTTACTCGAGATCCCAGCATCTCTTTTTTTTTTGTACCTCTCTCTCTCAGTTTCAACTGGTAATAATATTTTGCTTCTGGCTAACTGAGCTGTGTATCACCAAACTTTCATCACTATGGTGGTTAGAAAATGTAGCTCTTCTCTTTTCCCAAGCTGACCATAAGGCTGACACATTTTTACTGCCTGTCATTAAAAGCAGTCGTAGAAAAAAGCAAACGAAAAAAACTAAGCCCTCTAACTTTGCAATTACATCTTACATGTACTAAATCAGATAGCTAGAAATGAGAGAAAAATTTGTAAAGTAAAATCACCCAAAACACAGGCCTATAGTTTACCCTCAGAGAATCAAATTCTGTTCAATATAAATCTGGAAAAAAATGCAGAAATATGAAACTTGATTTCCTACTTTTTGAGAAATAGTGCAATGCATTTTTACAGTGTTTGAGGAGAAGTTTGTGCTCTGCTCACTAGAGCTACAATTGTTGGACTAGTTTTAAACTTGAACTAGAAACAAAAACCGATTAGGATCTATCTGAAAGAGTTTATGAGGAAGTAATGTAAGAAAAATTACATCAGAGACAAAAAAAGGGACACATGCAGGAATTGGAGCTACTGTTTTAGAAGAAAAATGCAGACAAAGCTTTTAACTTTGCAAAGGACTGAAAATGAGCAAGGTAGGTGTTGTGTATGAGGGGGAAAAAACCAAACCAAACAACACCAAAAAAACCAAATGACTATTAAGATTGAAAGGTGAATCATAGCTACAACTAACAGAGAGAATTCAGTTCAGTTCATACACTTCAGATGCAAGTCAAAGTTTCTCTCCTCACTCAGAGGTGTGATCTTTTTTGGTCTGTTTGTAGGTGGAGCATGCAACTTCCAGCTGTGTTGCGGGATGATTGTACTACACACCAGAAAACAAGTGTTGCAGAACACAGCAGTTCATGCAAACCTGAGATACAAGCACCCCATGGGACCTGTGGGAATACTGACAGCAGTGAAAGTGGCACATAACACTGGTAAAGCTTGCTGACAGCACTGAAAGAAACAAATTCAGGTGGGGTTTGATTACCTAAAAAAAAACCCCTCCAGAAACCAATCTATTAAATGAGCTCTCCACTCCTTATGGAATTCTGGAATTCTGCTTCACTGTGTTGCAGGCTCTCAAATAAGCCAAACAATTTACTTGCAGACAACCCTCTTTTAAAATTAATGGGAAAATAAGATAAACTGGTCTCTCTGCCTTTTATCTTCATCGAACATTGATCTTTAACCTGTAACAAGCTAAACCTATGAAACCTCCTACAATTTTTTCTGCAGCAATCACTGACAGAATGAAGGGTCAATGCATTACAACTTCAAGGCCTGGCAGTTCCAAGCCCTGCCATAAGATGGATGGTATTGAACCTACACCTCAGAAAGGGAACCGAGCACTTTCCCAATAGCTCCCTCTTAAAAGAATTATCACTTCAGACAATTGCATGTTTGCTCCATGGAAATCAATATGTATTTTACCAAACTTTCATTATAGGGACATCAAAGCTGGGTGATGCTTTTGACAGAGCTATACTTCAGTCTTTTGTTAATTAAGTACTAAATACTGACTTCAAGGGATATTGCTGTTAGACCTACTAAGAGCAAAATACACATGCATGAACAGCACACAAAGTAAAAGAAGTTAGGTATTTGTACAGTAGTTACTGTTTTCTGTTATGTGTCACCCACCTATTCTCTGATCTCATATTCCTGTTCCATGCTGTGGTATCCTGCTATATCTGAAAAGGTTATATTCTCACCTTTAGCTGAGAAGATGGATTGTTACATGTTCTGTGTCATTTACAAAGATGAAGCAGACACACCAGGTGCAAATATGATCCCAATACAAATAATATTATACCTAAAAGACTCTCCCTTTGACTGTATAAGGTAGATGCACTACAAGTGGAATGAATTTTTCATTTTTTGAGAATGCATCTCAAAGCAGTTCCAGTGTTAGATCAATATATGACAAAGTGTTTCCAAATTTTACAGAGCACATCACATTTATATGGCAAACCCCTGCTTTGTAAATAAGAAAAGATGATGAATGTTTCTTTCATATCTCTTTTTGATAATTTAAACTGTAAGTATTTGAATTTGTGATTCTCTTGCAGGTACTTAACATTTTCAAGCCAACAGATGATAAAACTGTAATTGAAAACATTAAGTAATAAAATAATAATAAATAATAAAATAAATAATAAATAATAAAACAAATCATAAATAAATATTAATAATAAAAATAATAAATTAATAAATTAATTAAATAAAATTAAATAAATAAAACAATAAGTAATAAAAGAAACTTTATCCAACATGTTTCTTAATTTTATCAAAGCCTGAGTGTATTCTTGTCCCTTTTAGGTGAAATCTCTACCAAACAGACACAAAATCTATGTTGTTCTTCGGGAAGTTTTGCTGCAGAACAAGATATATAAGTTTATAAGTACCAAGGTCTAACAACCAGTGATATTAAGTGCATTATAATTTCATCTAATTCTTCCATTCAGGATGGATTTTTTCCTACTCTTTGCAGTTTCCACACAGTCTTTTGATTAATTTCTGTCATGAAAACTACATCTGTGACAGTACTGACAGTACAGACTATTGACTGCTGTACTTGTGTACTTTGCAATTATTTTCTTCATAAGCACCCTCTAAAGTGAAAAAAAAAAAAATGACTCATGAATTCTGGAGTTCCTACTGTTTCATCTTGTTCCTTTATTCTCCAGTATCCCTGAAACTAAGCTCTTAAATGTTTCTGTACTCTTGCTATTTTCTTTTTTCAATCCTTTTTTAAAGATGGTTATTGTGTCTCACATTTTATAGATCTACAACCTTGTTTCCAGGAAATGACTCTTCTTAAAAGGCACATATACACTGAGTTTCTTATTGTGTAATTATCTTACAAAACACAATATATTGATCAACATAATTTTATGCAGTTCCTTGAAATGACAAGAATCTGGTGAGAAATCTGAAGCACTGAAAATCTACGTGTCCTGTGCTATTAAGAGGTCGGGTCTGCATGAACTGGGAGGCAGAAATTTTCAGAGCTCATTTACTCAATATCTCCTGAGCTTCATTTGTAAGGTGCTATTTTTCACCTGTGAAGATACAGGTTGCTCTCCGTATTATCCTTCTGGGTGGCAAACTCCTATTCTTGGTTCTGGTTTGGAATGATTCTTCAAGCTTCACTTTTGGTAGAAGTGTATTAGGGATGATGTAGAGGAGCTCAATGCACCAGTTCTACTACAGAGGCAAAAGCTTCCATTTTTGCACACACAGAAAAACAAAACCTCCCTCTGACTGAGCCTGGGACCAGTTCAACAGACCTGGGATATTTACAACAGGATGCTGATGGAAAGACCCTCTTCAGCATGATGTGCAATGAGAACCAGTGAAAGGACACTGTACCATAAACATTTCTCCTAGGTCTTCACATCTGGTTATCTTCCAGTTTCTCCCCATCAATATTTTTCTGCAAAAGATTCATCCAGGATCTTTGTTTGGTGAAATGTCTTCAGTTAGGATCTCTTCACCACTGAAAAAGAATAAGGAGTGCCTTGACCATCATCCCAATGTTATAGGAAAAGCCCAGATGATCAGCTTAGGTCAGATGCAGAAGGATTTCAGAATGCTGAAGTCAATGAACACAACATTCCCATCTTTCTCAAATTCCTGCTCCTATATCAACATTAAGCAAATTCAGAAGGCAGAATTCATCTTTTGCAACAGGATGTAGAGTGAGGCAACTGCCTCCTTGTGAGAGTTCCAAGGTATCCAGGAAATTATGGAAGTGCATGTGAGGCACATCAGGCTGCACAGCTGTAAAGGAGGAATTTCTGGCTCTGAGCTTGCCTGCCACCGTGTAACTAGATCATGCAGGCACATGTTAAACCAGGGGTGGAAAAGAAGGATGTAAACCATAATTACAGGCAAGAGTTAATCAGCTCCAGAGAAATGCTGGAGCATGAATTACAGTTGACCAGAAATTGTGAGTTAAGCCTCTTTCAACCACAGCCATTAACAATGTGTAAAAGGCCTGCTGAAAAAATCGATACATAATTGTAGCATTTATCAAGTTCATATAGATTTGGGTTGTTCCTATCTAATTTGGATGGTATTATCAAGGAGGTGCACACAAGTGGGATATCAAAACAGCACCTGGGAAGCGATTTGCTCGTTTTGTTTCATTCTTTTGGTATTTTTTTGAGGAATAAGAACTGATGTTAACTTCAGATACTTTGAAAACAGATTTTTATTGATCATAACTCCACAGCTGTGCATGTTAGAATGCTGTGTAAGACTTTCCATATATGAATCCTCTATGTGGCTTTTTCTCATATATTTAATTTTTTGCCTCTATGCTTTATCATTTTTCACATTACACAAAAAAAAAATCTAATCTAAATGGTAAGCGGGAAATAACATTTGGAATATCTGGTGGACTTTGTTTACATTCTCATTTTATCTTAAGGGGGCTATTTTTACTGATGAGGAAAGAGAAAACCAATAAAACAGCTAAGAAATGAAATAAAAAACTGAACTACAGTTTCCAAGGGGCAGCCTGAGATCAAACTCGATCGAATAGAAATTACCTTTAAAAAAAACCAAAACAAAACAAAACAAAAATCCCTTAAAAATATTTTTAATGCTTACAATGCTTGAAAAGTCAAATTTTACAGCAGTCAGCCTGCATGAGATATATTGGCAGTAAGAACTCTCTTACTGGAAAAATCCACAAAATAAAAAGCAATCTGTGACCCAAATGTTGTTTTACTGTGCAACACCAACACTCTTCACACAGGATAAAAGATTAAATGGAAAAGCAAATTAATTTTCTGAGGGCTCCTCCTTCACCTCACCAACTCTCAGTTTCTTCTCCCTGCTTTCTACCTTTAGTACTTTGAAAGATGGAAAAGAGAACCCCAGAAGAATACTGCAATAGTGCTTTAGTGCAAGGAAGCAGAGTTAAGAAAAATTTACAAGAAACATAAAGAATAATGTGACTAAAAGATGCAACTTTTTATCTTTTTTTAAGACATAGAAATAATTATAAACATACACATGAACGCATATATTTATATATACACTGCCATAAATCATATGGATCTATAAATCATTTTCTGCCAAAAATTAAGCTGGTGGGGACTTATGGACTCTGGACTCTGCTCCATACACAGCAATAGCCCAGTAACACCTCTTATTAATCACATTCTTATATTCTTCCCTTGGCATCTGTTTTTTACCTATCAGAAACAGAATCCTGACACAGGACTGTTTTTCTGAGCCAGGATGACCCTTTTGAATATCCAGGAATATTAACTGAATGCTGAATTAACAATTGCTAATTGGAGTTCTTGGGGGGTCGTTGGGTTATTTTATTCAGTCTGTTTGGTTTTTTTCTAAAATACTGCAAAGCTGGAAGTCTGTTTCTCTTCCATTTTCAACCTGAAAGAGGAAATAGAGAAGAGAGCTCATGGAAGTATGATTTTTTTAAAAAAACCCTATATTTTAAGTGGATAAATATATATTAACTCTCAATGTCTGAAGTTACACATACTCCATGAAGTATTGTAGCTACTTACATCTAAGAACGTTGAAATGACCTTTGTCCAGAACTCCTCCTATTCTCTCCTTTTACCAGTACTACAGAATAAAATGTGTAGTTGCTACAGGATGTCATGAATCTATCTCTCTTCAACCTCTACAGTAATTTGGAAATAAGTTGGTAGCTACACTTTCTTAGATTTCATTTTTTGAGCTGATGATCACAAGTCAAAATCCAAAGAAGAATTCAAATCACATTCCAAAAAATCCTTCAAACCATTGCCTCTTTCAGCACTGTTCCTACCAGCATGATTGAAATATTTGGAAAAGGGAAAATATTCAGACAGTCCTTCCTCTGAAGCTAATGAGACATTTATTTTTCCTCTTAAATACTTAAATACTCTCTCACAAGACAGAGATGCTTTTTATGGAACAGAAAACAAAGACCAGACACACCAATTTAAGGTTAATTACGTGAAGGGAGGGTGCCAAGAAGATAGAGGCCTCTAATTTACTGGTATGGAATGGAAGATGATGGAAGTCCACGAGGAAGCATGCATAAATATCTGGTGTCCCTTGTACATCTTCACAGCTGTCACTCACTTTTTAATTCTAAAAAAGTAACACTTATTAGGGGGAAAGTGTACCCCTGCACGAATTCAGCAGCAGCAGGAGAACTGCATAATGTTTGTATAATTTAAAAAAAGAAATAAAAACAACAAATCCCCACAAACAAACAAAACCCCAGCAAAACCAAACAAAAACACACACAAAAAAACAATCAACCAACAAATAAACAAACAAACAAAAAAAACCACACCAAAAAAAAAAAAAAAAAAAAAAAAAAAAAAAAAAAAAAAAATTTGAAGAAAAAATTTTTTTTTTAAGAGTTTTTTTTAAAAAAAAAACCCAAAAATTAGATATTATGAAGTAGAATACTTAACAATTCAGATTTTTTTTCCCCTGCAGCTTCCCTCCAACAGTTTTGGAATTTTACTGAAATAATTCTGATTTTTTTTTTCTTTTTAAGTGGAAATTGAAGTTTGAAACAGAGTTAGTAAACACACATTTACATTTTAACTGAGATCTAGTGATTTCAATCATCGCTCAATTAAACTCAGGCATCCACCTGACCAAGTGTACTCTTATCCACAGGACAATTGTATTAGTCTATGGACAGACATTTCATTTGTTTCTCACGTGGATTTTATCTTCTTAGGATCCAAATCTGAAAGTATTGAAGTTATCTACGAAATACTAAATTCTTCCTATGGAACAGTAATTTTGATCATCATTACCTAAATGGCTTTTTATTTCTTTCAAGTTTGTTAAACTCTTAAGGATATTGTAAATGCCTTAACTGAATCTAAGTCACAAGTTATAAAAGGACTTGGGGATCCAAACCTCTTAAAGCAGTTTATCTTTTGTTGTAACAAGTACAATAACATTTAAATGATTGACATTTTCATGTTTGACTGATGACCTACACCTTTTTTTTAATACAGTAGTTACTTTATTAAAGACACAAAATATTGTTCTCTTTTTCACTTCTTCCCCTTCCCTCTTGCCTTTATCTGCTACTTTATTCCTGCTCCAGTCCCTGTGTCTTCTTCTCTCTTTCATTCTGCACCCTCAGTCTTTTATCCTTTGCAACGGCTAGGACCTGTTTTGTTCCTGGGGCAGTTCCTGGGTGCTGAAAATGTTGACCTTTCTCTCAGTAATTCCCAGCTTTACCTGCTCATTTTAGCTGCACATGAGGGGTCTCATTGCTAAAATCAGGTTTTCTCCCTCCTCAGCAACAGGTGACTTCACCCCTCCCTCTGGGAAACAGGCCTAGGGGGAACAGGGAATAGGGAAAGTCACTTGTGGTTGTGTCTAAGTTTTGATTTGGCTTCCCGCCAAGTCCCCAAGACCCAGCACAAAACCTCCGGCAAAGAGCAAAAGAAAAAAAAAATATGAAAAGATCCAGACTAGCTGAACTATATTAAAATATATGTATTTACATACAGTACAGTTGTATAGTTAAAATACTATATACAATCCCGAAAGGGAAAAGGAAGGGAAAAAAAAAAGGACAAAACCAAAATAGATATGCACAATCAAAAACTCAGGATCTAGCAAAATAAAGAATTAGCAAAAGAATATCTTACAGAAATCACACTGAATGACCACCAGCACCCTTTGCCTCCCAAGGTCCACAAGACAAGGCCTCACCAGGCCTCACTCCCCCACATGGCAGAACCAACAGCAGGGCACCCACGCCTCCAGAACCACCGGAAGGGAAGAGAGGAAGAGGCTTCTCTCTCCGTCTATTTATGTGTTGGATTACTGTACTGTGTAGGCTGGCAAAGGACTCCCCTTGCAGGGAGTGGTTTGCCTGGGGAATTTTGTCTGGAAAGACCCTAGGAATTCTAGCTAGGCCTACTGGCATCTTGCTGCTTTGCAAAGGTAGTTCTTGTAGCTGCTGTTAAATTGTAGAGGACTATTTCTGGCAAAATGAGAGTGCTTGGAAGCTTAGTTGTAAATATAGGTATTTCCTCTGGAGGAGAGATAATTTTTTCATAATAAGAGTCAGAACAGAGACAAAATGAGACCTTTGAAGGCAGAATTTCTCACAAAATGTTCCTTATTTCTTTTCTGCTTTGGTGCATGTGTCAGGACAAAACCCTAGTGGCACTAAAGAACTTGAATCTGAGAAAAGCTAGATTTTACCTTAGCAGAAAACAGACAATAGTTCTGATAAAATGTAGAATTTGTATTTAATTTAATTTTTCTTCTTCACAAGAACATGAATGAAAATAACTTACTAACTTACTTAATTTGCTACCTTAGAGCCTGGCCTTGAAAATAATTAACTAAACATTGCCTTGGGAGATATGCTTTAAAATGCAAGCGAAATGGAAGTGATGTAAGGATTTTGTTGCTCTCCTAGAGCTTCCCCACCTTTCAGTGTTTCAACCATACAAAGACTGTTTCCTGTAGGCTCAGTATTCACATAAAAAAATGAGATGTGCTGACAAACAGAGCATTTCTCTAGACAGTGATAAGTTCTGTTTGAAGCCAGCAGCATTTGCGACTTTTTTTTCTCCTTTTAAACACAACTACTGAAATTTACCATATTGCTGAGGGAAATCTGAGAGATGACACACATGTTGGCATTTCTGCTGTGTGAAGGATTAACTCTTAGTCCACTGTCTCTGCCAGACTATCATTAGTACATGGAAAAGTGGGTATAAGAGTTAACAAGGCTTACTTTGTCACTGAGACTGTATTTACACTTAAGAAATCCAAGTTCTTTGTTAAAGAGGAGATTTCTGAGCCTCCTATAAATAAAGCACTGTTGAAACGGTCAGCTTCTGGTCACTGGTGTACAGTGAAACCTGTTTATTTTTTGACTTAAGCATTGTCTGGAACCTGATTGATTTTGATATTGTGCTTTGCTGCCTGAACATAGATTCCATCTTCCCAGGTGAAAACCTGATACCCTTTCTTCATGGAACACTGGACACATCATGACATTTGAAAAGAAAATGTCATTTTGTGCCTTCTGAAGATGGGATGAGATGTGCTGCCCTGACAGGTCTGAAAGCTGGCACATGATCAGAGAAACTAAGGTTAAACTGCAGCATAAGTGTTGATTAATTCAGTAATCTCATGGATACTATTTGTTGTAATTGTCATCTTGATTGGGTTGGTGTCCCCCTTTGTGGAAAGGTGTGCTTTTGTTTGTCGTCCATTGTTTCACATAGAATTACCCTATATAAAGAAAACTAGGAGTGATCCTGTCTTTGAAATGAGAAAGGAAACGGAACGTGGTTGTTCTTAGCACACAGTGGAGGATGTAGTGGAATCTGTCCCTCTGTATGCAGTACTGAGCACTTAGTTCTAGGAGAAATAATCCGAGGGCTTGGGTGAATTGTGAAAACACAAGCTGAAAAATGCTGACTTTGGTGTGAGCTACATAGGATGAGTTAAAAAGTTTAGCTCCATCTCACATAAAGTTTGTACTGTCTGCACTACCCTCAATAACCTTGCTATAACCTTCTGTCTATAAAGGCCTTAATGAGATATAAAATAAACACTAGAAATAGCCTTCACTGCATTTTCCAAAGGTTATTTTGTCACAAACTTTTTTGCCCGGGTTTTCTTGCAGCAGTTGAATTCTCGTGTATTTTCAAGCTGGCATGTGACTTTTTTGGCTTCTGTGGGTCACCTATTTGCCTCCAAATTGAAGTGGCTGTTTCCACATTTCTTCTCATGTCCTGATACAGAGGAGGAAACAGGATGTCTGGGCAAAGTGTCAGTCAATTGGACAAATGCCTGTTGGCTCAGCTCCAGGCTGTTAAGAGCCAAGCAAGCTGATGGCATTCAGTTTGAGACAGTAATCCCTGCTCTTCTGAATGTGAGATTAGAAGAAATGCATATGTATATAGTGCAGTGTCTATATCTATATGTATATGTTAATCTACAAACCTATATATATATATATATATATATAAGCAAAAGAAAATAATGTACAAACTATTTAGTGTTGATAGGCTTTCATGTCTGACTTTTTCTGGAGTCCAAGTGGAGGGATATTTTATAAAAATCATACCAGGTCCCTGGACATTATAGAATATAAACATGTAAAAAAATTAGGCTGATGCCAAAGTCGTATTAACCAAACAATTCAGAATGCAAAAGCTGAACTCTCTTTTTACAGGCCTAGTCTACTTTGGTAGAAAGAGAAAAAGTAAAAAGGAGATGATCAGAAACAGTTGACAGCTGGCTAAATGTCATGCCTATCTCTTGAACCTAGATTTACATTTAGAAACATTATTAATAACCAGAGAAGAGAACAACATAATTTCAAATATTAAAAATTAATTAAAGTGTTACAAGGCTGAAAATGTTCAGTAGTTTTGTTTGATTCAGTTCTAATAGCGTTAACAGCCTTTTTGTTTAATCCTGGTTCTTTTACTATGTCTTTCTTGTATCCAAAAGACACCGATATTTTATCTCAGTTTTTCATCAATAGAAAACAATACAGAGAAGAAAATGAGCGTTTCCCTCAGAATAAGACTCTAAATCCCTCAAAATATGACCCTGAGAATGTAGGAAGGCTCTCGAGTCTCTATGTTAAAAGAAACACATAATTTTAACCTTACCCACTGTAATAACTTTATTCCCATGAGCACTAACTTTAAGAGATTAAGGAAAAAAACCCTTGAGAATTTAAAGAAGTAGGAGAGGAAACATCTCCTGTCCAAAATAGCCACAGTGAATACAAGGGGGGATGTTTTGAGTAGTGCATTTCACTGGGGAAGGCAGGACTGTGAAGGTAGTTTGGAATGTACTTATTCTTTTAAGGCAGAGCTGACAAAAAGAAAAAGAGGTAGAGATAGTGGATCTAGTAATGTTCATTTATAACTGTTTTTAAACATCTGCCACAATTGTACTTTATTGTCATATAGTATTTGCCTAATCAGTTAAATGATTAATTTATTCATAACCTTTATTGAAGCCTGTTTCTGAAATGAACTGCCTTTGGACTAGTAAATAATGATCACCACCAGCAGTGCACCCAGCATGAGGTTAGTTGGTTCTCCTTTAACCAGTTTCTTTTAGTTTTTTTTGTTGAGAGTGCAGAAAAGAAATATTCAAATGGAGCTAGTTTGATGTTTCTAGAAGAGCAGCCCTTTGTGAGATGTTTTGACTACATGGCACAACAGCTTCTATAAAGAGCTATTTGGCTGAGTACAGCTTCTTAACTCCAAACAGGGAGGAAGAATTACAAAAAGTCTACTCAAGTGAGTATAACAAGAACAAGGAAGATAATCTTAACAAGCCCTGGGAGACAGACCATTAGCTGAAATTCCCATGTCAGTATATGTG